>NC_021163.2:58610696-58616800 GCF_000331145.2 Cicer arietinum | reverse complement strand
ATCTTTCCTCCAATTTGCAATAACTGAATCATTAAACCGCGACGGCAGCACTTGAAGGCGGCCGCGCGAGGTTCTTATCAGCGGAGGACGCGTCCCGGTCGTTGCCACAGTCGCATTCTTGATATCGGATTTTCCGTCTGATACAGAAAATCCGTTTTCCGATGATGCCACGGTGGTTGCAACGGTGGCACCGAGTAAGCCGCTAAGACTAGCGGGAATTGCACCGGCGAGAAGACTCAACGGATAATTTCCGTTTAATTTCGTCTTCTTCTTGTTCCGAGTCAACTTTGAGTCGTTTTCCTCCGAGTTACCGAGTCTACGCCGTTTCCGAGTCGGCATTTCGGATTTGAGATTCTTTTTAATAATCATTCTCGAAAGAAGGAATGAATAATCAATAATCAAATTCGCATTGATGAAAATGTTTCCGTGAAATAACTACAGAACATAAACCCTAATTTGAGAGGAAATTGAATTCCCGAGAAACAGAGTAACAGAGAAGTTGAAAATTGAAATCGTGTGATGAGAAAACGCGAAAAAGGTTTTGAGAGAAAGAGATTAGTAAGTTACGAGAATGTCGGCGAATTTGGACGACGGAGGGGATCGAATGAAACAGAGAGTATAAGAAAGAAGAAAGAGGGATCTGTTTTGAAGAGAAATAATTAAAAATAAAATTATGATATAAGTTGCAATGTATAGTAAATAAAAATTGAATAAATATTATTAGAGAGGAAAAGTAAGAGGTTACGTTGAGTCGAGTATATGTTAATGGATGAATGTTTTTAATTTATTTATTTATGCGATGATGATTACTTGACCGTCACGTGATGCAGCGAAATTTTCTGCAACCAAGTTGAGTATGGCGATTCTTATTCTGGTTATGTTTATGGGCCGGGTTGGTTAGTTGCAGACTTTTGCAACATTATTATTATTATTTGGACAGAATTTAAATAAGATTGCTTATGATTTTATTTCTTCCGTGAAATTTGGAGATATAGATAGATAGATATTAATGTGACAATTAGTATTTAGTTGTTGTTCAGCTTAATTTGTGATTTCGGGATTTTTTTTCTTTGTGGAAAGATATTGATTTGTGTTTTTGATATGGTGAAGATTTTTTAGATTACGATTACGATTCGTTTTGTACAATGACGGAACAGTGAATGCAGTTAGCACGAGCAGTATGAATCAAACATTTTTTTTTTTGGAAAAATTGAAGCAAACATATTTATTCTGAATTTGAAGAGTTTATATTTTTTTTTGTCAAAAATAAAAGTTTGGGTTTAGTTTTGGGAATTTATAATGTTGTAATGGAGTTTGAAGCATGTGTAGTGTTGTATCTGAAATTAAAGAACAGGGTAGAAACATGAGTTTCGTTTCCCATTCTACGCATCCGAACTATATATTCAACATGTTTAATTTAATTGGATTGTACTTTTTATTTTGTTAATTCTCACTACATCACTGACTTCACTTCACATCTCGATTTATTTATCAATAAAAATGTTTTTATTTTATTTTTAAAAAATTTATTAAAAATTAATCGGTTTTTAATGGTGGTGGAAGACTGGAAGCCACGGCGACGGCCACCGCCATCTTCTCCATATTTTGATTTTTAACAAATAATAGTAAAGTAATTTATTTTATTTTATTTTATTTTTACTATTATTATTTTGGTTGAAGAGGAAAACGATGATGGTGGCGCTGTGGAAGTGAACAGTGATTGTTGTGTTAGATAAATATTTAAGGTAGGAAGAATCCAAATATGCTCCGTTTTGTAAATCGTACAAGGTAAGTATTATATAGGAGAAAATACCTTAAATATTTTTATGTTATTTTCTAAAAGGGGGTGCAAGAGCAAGACAATGAATGATACGATAATATCTGAACGATAATGAGAAATTGGAATGGATCACTTAGGTTGAAACCTAGATTGGATCTATGAGTAGTATTCATGAATGAACGAGGTACGAGGTTGTTAAGCACATAAATGTTGTTGTAACCTGGCAGTGGAGATCCAAGGGTAGATAAAAAATGCTTGCGTGTTGTCTTGTCCTTCTCTGTGTTGGATAACACTTTTCTCTTTTATTAACCAAAGGATATTTATCCAGATGCACTATTAATAGAACATCTACATTAATTTGATGGACTAATCCTTTTAGTTTTTTTTTTCTTGTTGGCTTAAGTTCTACAGGATGATCCATAGGTTAAAAGAAATAGTCATTGGATTTTAGACCTTCCTTTGCTTGAAGGAAAAAAATTGGATTTAAAATTATATAAATACTTTAGTATTTGGTCATCGTATTTTGATAATCTATTTTTTTTTTATAAGTGAAAGTATCTATCTGTAATTGGGATTCACTGAAAATATATCTATTTGCTCATTGATATTTTTAATATATATATTTTATACACGTTGGTCAGGGAAGAAACTCAGCAACCAAATATTAGATTAACTAATGATTTTTTTCTTCTGAATTTGATATTTGTTCAAATAAATTCTTCAAAGCACGAACTATGATGCTGAGAAGCCAAACAAATCTCAAATAGTATATAGTATGAATAAAGATTAGTGGGCGACCCTTGCAAATGGGTTGATATGAGGTTGATTTTCAAGCTGGAGAACTTCTCCTAGTTGAAAGAGTACTATATATGAACAAAGATTATTATATATCTTGAGAAAAGATGAAGAAAAATTGATTATGAAGTACCATATGTCTAATATATTAATTTTATTGGGGACACTAACGTACTTTTTGCTAATTAAATATGTTTTGATATATTATTTGTTGCAATCTGTCAAAAAAAAAAAAAATACAATTTTCCTTCTTCATAAAGATATTGAAACGAGTGATAATTGAAAAATTGATGTATCTAATTAATTGAACCATTAGAGTGTGTTTCAAAGGTTACACAATTTTATGATGAGGGAGACTTGCACAATTTTATGATGGGGGAGATGTATATCACTCTACTACCACAACTTATTGTTTGAGTTACGATTAAATGGTATACTAATTTCTTATAAGGATCACATGATCTAAGTGTTTCATTTTTTTGACCTTTTTTTTCCAGCACTTTAAATAGAGTAATCAACTATTAAGAAAAACACACGAAAGTTAGATGTAGTTTCTAACTTTGTCTCTTATGCTTAATGCAATTTCGAACCACATATCTCTTTTATCTTTATCCCTTATATTTTAAGAGTGGTCTTAATACCATTGTCCCTTTGATTTTAGAGTTTTCGTATCACAGATCCTTTGGTTTGCAAGTGATTTTTGTGCCATATTTGAGGATGTAATTCTCGAACGGGTCCTACAGTGCAGTGGAAGTTCAATACAGTTTCATTGAACTACTTTATCTTAAGGATTTCATGATTGATAGTATGTTTGCACAATTTTGGGCAGAGCCACAAAACATATTAAAGAGAGCGACCTAGTACGTAACTCATATCATTAATTTCTTTGGTGTCAACAAAGTTTTTCAAAGTAGTTTTATATCAAAAAACAACAGTACTACATGAGACAAATCGAATGTTTTACAATTGATTGAGGTTCACAATTCAACACATATAAAAGACTTGTGATTTTTCTTTTAGAAAAAGTTGTTGCATAAATTTGCATGCACTATTAATTTGGAGTTTGGAGGAGAGTACAATAAATGGATAGGTAAAATATTTTACAAAGTCAACATCAAATAAAGATTTTAAACATATCATCAATATGATGATGATAAATAAATATGTCATGTACTCTTTTTACACAAACGATATTACACTTTTTTTTTCATAATTTTTTTAATTGGATTTTTTTCTAATGAAATTTTAATAGGGCATATCCTTAATGAATATCTTAGACCATTCGTATTATCTTAAGCTACAAAGTTTGTATCTTATAATAACATTCGTGTGCCATGGTAAAGGTGGCATCTTGAAGAGTATAAGAAAAAAACTATATTCACTATCTTTCTTTATCTCTAGTATGCTAATATATTGATATTATTTTCTTTATTTCATAACACTTAATTATTAGGCTAAATAGCACTTGTGGTCTCTTAATTTAATTTTACGTTTTAGTCTTTTATCTTTTTTTTTCTTTCTCGATTTAGTCATTTATTTTAATTTTAAGTGACAATTTGATCTTTTATATTTTAAAATGTAACAATATTATCCTTTTTTTTTTTTTTTGCAAAAATTTAAAAAATTTATCAATAATTTCAAACAAAACCCATAAAATTAATTATCATCCTCAATATAATACAAATTTAATCTAATTCATAAGTAAATCTTTAAATAAATTCATATTTTCATCTCTAACAACATCAAATAAAGAATGAAAATATGAGCTTATTTGAATATTTGAGTTACGAATTTGATGAAATTTGTATTATATTGAAGAATATAATTAATTTTATAAGTTTTGTTTAAAAATTTTAATGATTTTGAATTTTTGTAATAAAAAGAATAACATTGTTGAAATTTTATATTTAAAATTTTATTTTATAAAGATAATTGAGTAAATTATCGTTTTTATCATATTCTATTAGTCTGTAACTTAGTTCATATTTAAAATAGAAATTTCAACTAAAGATACAAAATATAATAGAATTCTCAATTAATTTATCATATCTTATTGATTTATTAAATACTAGATTGAGACATAATATTATAAATTATTATTATTATTATTATTATTATTATTATTATTATTATTATTATTATTATTATTATTATTATTATTATTATGTCTTTTATTATATACATCAATCGGACATTTATAGTATGAGATATATGTAGTAATCTATTCTGAAACAAAACGTTACATCAAGAGACAAGATCTAGTTAAGGAGACGTACTTATAGCATAAGTTGTTTCTTAAAATTATAGAATCGAAGATATCACATAGTCTTCACATTATAACAAAATTTTAAAATAATTATGAAAATTGTCAACTATTAATTTTTAAAAAATTAGAAATTAAAAAATTATTATTAATATCACTGTCACTCATTATCAATATTTTGCAACTATTCTAGTTGAAATTCGAATTCTTTCACTTAAGATTCTAAAATTAAATTCTTACTAATTAACTGATATTATTTGAACAAAATATTAATTAAATTAATTTGTCTTCTCATTCTAATTAATAGATTGCAATTTCAAGAATTATTTTGAAATATTATTAACGTGTGGGGATTAAATTAATACTATAATTTCTCTTTTCATAATTTCCTCCAAATACAATGACAAATATGAGTTTTTTTTATTTTTTATTTTACTTTTATCTATAAGCTAAATAAGTTGAAAATAAATCAATCTAAACGTACTTTACAGTCATTTTTTTTATATAATACTCTACAGTCACTATAATGATTAATTAATCTTACGGGTATTATAAGTAGGATTTACTGATTACCATAGTAGGCATCTATACTATATATATACAACATTATATACAATGGCAGTGCTCCATTTTGGTATAGTCTATTTTTCTACCAAAAATACCTTTACAATTTTAAATAAAAACTTTTCACATAATAATAATCACTATTAAGAAAGTAAAAAAAAGTAACACTATAAGAAAAAATCCACCAATTAACAATAGGTAAAATAAATAACAAAAAGAAAAGATTGAAGAGGAATATTTAAAATAAAAATTACATAAAAATTATGCTAGTTCTAAATAAAAATTCTACTTTTCTATGTGATAGATAATAAACTACAATCAGAACACTAACGATAAACAGAACACACGTTAAAGTAGATAGATGATTTGATCATGGAGTTTAGTCAATTGTACCTACATCTGTTACAATAGAATGTAATTTTTATTTATCACAATTATGTTTTTTTTTTTTTGGAAAAATGATCACAATAATGATTACATAATTATAGTCTGTGTTTAAATGCTACAATCACATTTACAAATTTACCCTTGAACTTTACCTCCACTGTGCTCGAGCATGTATCCCCTTATTGATGAATTTTAGATAATATAAATTTCATCAAATTCGTAACTCAAATCTTTAAATAAACTTATATATTAATTCTTTATTTGATGTTGTTAGAGATGAAAATATGAGTTTATTTAAAGATTTAAGTTATGAAT
>NC_021163.2:58585549-58610196 GCF_000331145.2 Cicer arietinum | reverse complement strand
ATATGAGTTTATTTAAAGATTTAAGTTATGAATTTGATGAAATTTGCATTATATTGAAGATGACAATAAATTTTATGGGGTTTGTTTGAAATTTTTTATGAATTTTTTGAATTTTTGCAAAAAGAAAATGATAACATTGTTGAAATTTTAAAACATAAAAGATCAAATTATCACTTAAAATTAAAATAAATAACCAAATTGAAAAAAAGAAAAGATAAATGACTAAAACATTAATTGAAATTAAGTTAAGTTAAGGGACCACATATGCTATTTAACCAATAAAATAATTAAAAAAAATTAACATAATAATTTCGATACTTTTAAAATATATATTTGAAATATCTTTAAAATATCGATGTCAAATGTGTATCCGATACGAGTACATCTCTATTTTTTAAGTATCCGAACTTCATGGTCCAATGAAATTTGTTAGCATTTAAAAATATATATATATACAAATGAGGCACTTGGTGTGCTGTTGATGATGTATGATCGCTTAATTATGATATTTGATAAAGATATACTGCATGATATATATAATCAATAATGCAACAGTCCACATCATGAAATATCTTAATTTCAAAGCCCACAACATGCAAGGGAGGTAATATTGTAAATTACATGTAATATCAGAGGTTTGAAAATCATAGTTTTTCATTGACGCTGTTCTTTAATATATGATAATGATTTCATGAATTTATGAAATGTTGATTAGTACAAATTAATGTCAATTTTTATGAATCACTATGGACTAAAGTCAGCACTTCCACCCATTATTGTTAGCAAATAATTCTAAACTCTCAACATCATTATTTCACATAACACAATTAAAGAAAAAGTTCACAGATACAACCTTATATTCATTCTTTTTTTTCTTCTTCTTTTCATTCTTTTATTCATCAAACCTATGTACATATCTAGAAGGTTATATCCATCTACAAATAAAAGGCTACTACAACATAATTAGAAGGAACTTGATTTCTTATTCCATGATATACTTGCTCAAGTTATAATTCAACCAAGTCTATAAATTCCATGCACATATACCACTGCCAAGCTTTCCCATTTTTCTTGATTTGATGCATCAACTTGATTTCTACTTTCTTGCTCTTCCATCTAATTCAGTTAACGAGTCGGTCGGTCATTGTCTCTTGACATCGAATTCCTCCGTTTTTGCGAATCTTCCGCGGATTCTTGGTTGACTGTCGGCGAGCGCCTTCCTGCAAGCATACTGAAACCGTACAACATTATTAGATGAGTTCGGAATCATGTGAATATTAAGTTTGATGCATGTTAGTTACCGAAGCAGATTTTCGTCGCATTGGTCGTTAAAACAAAAAGCAACCGGTAACGACACGTATGAAGCTTTGAAAGTTCATGTATTGATTATTTATACAAGACACTAAGCTACTCATTGAAGACATAATTGGAGACACGGTCGCAAATAATTGAACAAAATGAATTCAATAAAATCTTGGAGTCGAAATCTCTATAGCGAATTCTCAATTTGTTTACCTTGATTTTCCTTCCAAAGTTTCTCCTTGTCTTCTTATTCCTGTATCTGGAGAGTTTTTCTTGCCGTTGCTCGCTAGTGCAGTTGCTGCTCAGAAGAAAAGGCCTCTCAAGAGTAGATTGGCAAACATTCATGTTGCCATTTCCAAGAGTCTGTTATAAAAAGTAAAGTATCAATCATAAACCAAATCTTGTTGAGATGGCAAAAAGGTATGTAGTTATCGGTAAAAAGATCGGATTTGATATCCTATGAAGCGCTGCACATGGTGCTCAGCCGTTGGATCTGGGTGCAATATTGGATCCACCCAAATCTAACACTTTGCAACCGTTGCACCAGTGCAAGAGCTACAAAAGAGGATCAGAGTCCAAATACACTACGAAGCACAGGCGCAGACACCAAACACGACACTAGCACAAAAACATTGATACTTTAAAAAAATTAGAAGTGATTGTATATAATCAAAAGAGTCAGTGTCGTGTCCGTCTTCAATCTGAAGTGTCGGTGCTACATAGTAGATACGTTAACATATAGTATCGAATGCAAAGCATACACAAAATACATGAATTGTTGAGGTTGACCTTTATATCGCCTTCACTAAATGCTCTCCGCATGCCATAAACCGCATTGAAATCTATTCCAGGGAAATCAAGGAAAGCAGGTTTCATTGCAGCTCCATGCATCCAATCCATTGAACTCAAACTTCCTGAACTGACACTCTTTGGTAATAGTAAATCAGGAAGCGGTTTGTTTTCTTGAATCGGATTTTCTTCTATGTTCAGAGCAGGAATCTTGATTTCCAGAATCTCAGACAGAGGTGACTCTATAGCCGCCTTTTCCAACATATCTTTCTTGCACTCATAGTATACCTCACTCAAAAGCTGTTCATTTTGAAGTACATCAATATCTGAAGATTTTAAACCCTGCGACGAGACGTCTTCCCCACAAGATATCATTGACATCGCTGCTTGCATTGGATCAAGGTCCATCGCTGGTTCTTCGATAATAGTCTCGGGCGCTTTGAACAGATCTCCCTCTACAAATAAATCGAATTCTGACATTGCAGATGATTGAACAAGGTCACTCTGCATTCAAAGACAATAAAATAACAGTTAACAAAGATGCATAGAATGACAATAGACAAAAGACACACCATGTGTTTTATGAACCAGAAATAGGAAGTATCATAACTTTTTATCTCATGTTAAATATTAGTATTGTATTTGTGAAAATAATTGTAATAACAACTAAAGGTTGTCTTAAAAGAAAACAGCTAAAGTTATAGACAAATGCCTATTCCAAATGCAATATGAGTCTATGAAGCACTGGCACCAAACATGACACTGGCATGCAGAACACCGGCAATAATTTAAGAAAATAAAATGATTGAATGTAATCATATATGTTGGTGTTGCGTAGGTGTCATACACCATACACGCTTTCAATCGAAAGTATCGGTGCAACATAGGTATGGGTTACCATGATTTACATGGGGCACCTTGGACCAATGATGCGGAAAGTTTTATGATAAAATTTGCATCATTCCATCAAGTAACGTAGTTGTTAAAGCCACCACCCACATTGCACATTTCTTACAAGGGCTTTCTAGCTTTTTCTTTCACTTCAAATTTGAAAGTGAATACTACCATAAAAAAAAACCAGCACATTGATACAACATAGAAGATGCGTTGCGTAAACGAAAGGTGTGAATACAAATTCAGTTGAACCTTCACATGGAAAATGAAGAGCATGATTTGAATTGGTATTAGGTACATGATTGCAAATTCAAAGCCCATGCTTCACCCAAAAAAAGCCGACTTTGAAAGAGCCCAATTGTTTGTTGATGGCTGAAACATTTCAAACTGCAATCAGACATTAATTCAGTCCACAGGGAACTGGACTATTACTCACCTCCACAACCTTATAGATCATTCCAAACTTTCTTCCTTTATGAAAACACACAACATTGAACCATGGTTAACGCAATTCTCGAAGATAAAAAAGTGAACAAGTATCAAAATATAATCTGAATCCTCAGTTACCTTTGCAGCCTCTCCAACTGCACATCAGTCACTGGATTAACCTAACAACCGAGATGTAATAAGCTCTGCTGTTAAGTTAATCCAACTTCAAGGTGCAGCTGGAGAAGCTACACAAACAAAAGAGAATCCAAATCCAAGTCGATCAAAGGATCTTAAATTAATGCCTTTAGAATTGTTTCAATTTGAGTGACCAAAAGACAGATCAACACAATATGAAAACCAACCCACCAAAACTTTTATCTTTAATTGTTGAAGAACAAAACTAGAAGCAAAAATAGCATGACTTTCCTCTTTTGCAACTATATATTTAGTGCCACACAAAAGACCAAAAAGAAATTATTAACTTGTGCAATCACTAGTTCTTTTCATATAACCTTTTCCATGTTACAAAGAAATAAAAAAGGGAATAAAAGGACTTTTTCCTTCTTCAATAAACCTCCTCTTAGTGGAGTAGAAAAAGACAAACTCCACTATGAGTTCACACTTTCACACCATAAAACCAATTAATAAAATTGAAGAAAAATTAAAGAACACGGAAGTATCACAATGAAAACACTTTCCATCTTTATCACTTTTATTTCCTTTTGAAACACTTTTCTAGATCCAGCATTTAAAGCTAACTCTAGCTGTTTCCACTTGTGTTATGAGTATGACTATGTAGAAACATTGGTTTCAAGGTGGTAATGAGAAAATCATGGTAAGCCATCGTGATTTTACCAATTCTACTGCGAAACCAAGCATACACTAAGTTCAAGGTGGAAAAATAAATCAAATGAATAATTTTTACTTAATGATTAAGTAAAACCTTCTACTTATTAACTTATTAAACGCATGTTTCGATTGACAGTGAATTTGGCAAAATCACACAATATGTTACCATGATTTTGTAAAAACTCCACTTTAGAGCTTCAACAGAATCACGGTGCTATTGTGATTTCTTCAAACTCTCCTTGATTCAAAACATGTACTGATAAATTTTCCTTCTTAAGCTTGATATTTTCAATAAAAAAGTTCATATAAATGAAATATGAGAGTAATTAAACTTAACAATATGTTGATAAATAAATGATCATGATTAGTATGATTAAAATTAATGGTGACCATCCATCCACATAAGACTAAAAATCACTCACTATATATAGATAGATATTTAGAAAGAGAGATAAAAGAGAGTTTCCAAATTTAGGAAAATGAAAAATTAAAGTACAAATATGGACATATTTAGTTGAAGCAAATCTTTTTTATATTTTATTCTGTCCCATTTGCTCCCTAGAAAACTTAACTATTAGGAAACATTCATAACAAAGAATTAAACAAAAAGAAAAATAAAGAAACAAAATTAGTAAAAACTCATTAAGCAAATGCAGTTCAAAGGGGCATAGAAAGTGTAAAAAGCAGAGGAAAAAAAAATCAAAGTAATTGGAAATTGCAAGAGAGAAAAATAGAGGGTACCATTGAAGCATTGGACTTGTGAGTCATGCAATACTCTTCAAGTTGTTGAAACTCATGAGAGTAATTCTGCAAATATGGGAAGAGAAGACCAGTTTCTGCAAACATTTTCACACCAGAGAGAGAAAGAGAGAGAGAGAGTATTGAAATATCAAAGTTTGATTGAAGAAACACAAAGGAAACAAGACAAAAACAGTTGTTTTTGTTGCACTTGAGGTAAGAGAAACAAGAGAGAGAATATGTGTGTAAAGATTTGTGAGGGTGGTGTTTGAGGTTTGATGAATTTAAGACCAACATGAAAGGGAATTTATATCATACTATAATATTATATAATATTCAATTCTTTTATTTCAACATCAAAATACAGAAATTATGTGTGACACTGTATATTTTTTGTCTCTGCCTATCATTTACTTTTTACTAAGTTATATTTTAAATTACAAATTTTAGAATTTTTGTACTCTCAAATTTATTTTATTTTATTTTAATCTTTTAATTATATGTATCATATTTTGATCTTTTATATTAGATTTAAATTTGAGTTTGTTAAACATTTTTTACTCAATATATTTTTGTAATGTAGATAAAAAACTAAAGTATCTTACGTTTGTAGTTTAAAATATCAGCATAAATAAAAAATATAAAAGATCATTAAAATAAATCTAAAAATATTTAAATGAATAAAATAAAATAAATTTTTTTAAAAGGTCAACTAAAAATAATTTAGAGGCCAAAATTTATATGATTCAATCTTTAAATTTTTTTTCACAACTTATAAATAGTTTAAAAGTATACAAAAAATCAAAACATTTCATATTTTACATAAAAAAATTTATTGTTTGAAAATAAATTTCCAAATATAAAATAAAAATAGGAAAAAAGTGATGTAAGGAATGGTAAAATAAAGACAAAGGTAGGAAAAGGACAGCATCATGTTTTATAATGCAGTGACCCCATGTCTGATTAAAGAAAAAAGGTTATTATAATAAAAGATAAAATGTATTTTATATAATAAAATAATTGCAAATTGGAGCATATAGAATAGAGAGATGAAGTGAACCAAGGCAATAATAATAGGGTGTGGACCTTGTACATGTTGGTGGGGTTACAACTGAATAGTTATCATCACTTAGTACTGAATAGTCATCACTCGCTAGCGACTGCAAATATATATAGACTATGAATCTTATTTTTTATTTATTGTTACATATTTTATAAAATTATTTAATAATCTAAAATTTATTTTATAACAATTTTTATGAAAAATAAAAATTGTTTTATATTTATTTCAATTTTTTTAAAAATCAATTATAAAAATATTTTTTTCAACTATTATAAAACAACTTTTTATTTGAAACACGTTTTAGATTATGTTTTGAAAAACTATAAGAAACAAATAAAAAGTTTGAAAAGTGATTAAATTTGTTTTTAAAAATTGATTATTTTAGAAACAAAAATTATAATAAACGCAACCAAAATATAGTTTAATTCGCACGTCTATATCCACGCCCTCACATGATGGCTTTTCACGTATAGTTATACATCACTAATGTACGCGCTCATATGATATGATGCTTTTTTCATGTGAAAATTAATTATACCATTAACTATGCCTTGTATTACCCTTACAAACAAAAAACTATGGCGTGTACTTGTACTATTTTTATTTTTATTTTTAATTTTTTATATTAATTAATTTATGTACTTTTATTTCATAATTTTTTATTTTAAGATAATTTTAATTGAGACATGTCACTCATTAAACATAGATATTTTTCTTAATCGATATTCAAATAGTGATTTGTCACGATGTGAAAGTCTAACTCAATTTCTATAGATAATTTTTTTTAATGCTTATTATTACTTTCTAATTAATGATCACTTTAGTTAAATTATTATATTGAATTCTTGTAAAAATTGTTATTTTGGATTATGTTTAGTTTTTATAATTAACTTTTTATTTTTAATTCCAAATATTGTTTTTCTTTGTAAAAATATTTTGATTGTGTCCCATGTATTGCAATTGTGAAATGAGTCACTTGTCTTATGGATGTCATCTCATTGAATTTCAGAGTGCTATGTAGAGGTATGTTATTAAGATCATCTATTAACTCCGACGACAATATAACCATATGAATGAAATATAGTAACATAATTGGGAGATGAATTAAAAATAGTACAAGGGTATTCCAATTCAATAAATTTATCAACAAGATTAAAGGCATCCTATCTGATTATAAACATTAGAATTATACTAATAAATGCTCTAAATGTATCTCTTAAAAAATTCAAAATTAAAAATTTTACATCTAAAAAAAACGAACTTAAAAGATTTTTAAAACACAATTTTTAATATATTTTTATGTAAAATTTATATTTTTAGTTTTTTATGGAGTGTCTAAAATATACTTGTTAGCATTTTTCTAAATCTTGTTTACACCTCTTCATAATAATACTTTTCAATTTTGTTAAATAATACAATGTGAGTTTTGGTATAATTCCCTCAAGCATCATATATTTTCTTTTTCTTTTTATTTTTAATAATATTTTAAAATGTTGTAAATGATAGGTGATTAATTTGTGGTGCCAACATAGTTGAGATGTCGTGTTAACTATGTAATGCTCTTAGACTCTATTTTTTGCTTAAAAGTAAAATATTTAAATATAATTTTGATAATTTATCTTTTACCTAATATTCAATTTGGTCATTTATTTATTTTTATTCATTTTCGTCTTTTGTCTTTTATAAATAATATATTTGTCTTTGTTACAATCACAACAAAAATTATAACAACATCCGATCATTAAAATCTCTTATAACAATTGCCAATATGTATTCACTATAATATTCTTTAAAAAACATCAATTTAACTCAATAATTGACTTGCACTTATAGAAATTCTTCTTGCATGCCTTGAAACATATGTAAATTCTTTGAAGCAAATAATATTTATCAAGGTTTATTGTATTTTCTTTTCATCCATATTAAAATTGCACACTTAACTTTACAACTGATTCATAATTAGACCTAATAGTTCATAACAATAACTATACCGTTGTTTAAAAGAGTTATGATAAAAAAGACTAGCATCCATTATTTATAAAATATAAAGAACTAAAATGAATGAATTAAAAAAAGACAAAAGACGACCAAAACAAATATTTTATAAAAGATAAATGACCAAAATTATCTTTAAATTTTTACAATTCTAGATAGAAATTATTATTGAGAGAAAAGTAATTAAAAATATACTTATTTTTTTTTTACTAAATAAGGACTATATTCATTCATTCAAATCAATAAATACATCGATACAATACAAGTTCAAAATTACAAAAAACGATAAATTTACGAACAAACTCACGACATTCAGATTAATAGCACAATACGACAATTTAGCACAAAACGGCAACATGCCTACATACATGACCAAATTTAAGTGTCCATAATATTTATGCTCCTGATTTATAATGTTGATGACGTTAAAGTCATTGATTAAAATATGTAATGAATCAAAGATATTCTACTTATCTAAACCAAACAAATACCGCATCAATACGGACGATAATATCAAAACGCGTCACAATTAGAGGACGATAAAATCACAGAAAAATGAAAGAAAAACTAAATACGTGTGAAATTCACTTATTTAGATAAAATGAAGAAAAAAAGACTAAAAGGAGTAATCTAGGGGAAAAAATGATCATAAATTACTCATCTTCAATAGATGAAGAAGAAGAGTCCTAGAGTTGTATTTTGATCGACGGCTGCTGTATACTTTTGTGAATATCGAGAGAATCGAGATGATAAATCATATCAAATATAATATAAATTTATATAATTAATTAAATAAAAAATTAATTAATGTAAATAACCAATTTTATAAATTAATGACTAAGATATCTAATATAAGCCAAAATAAAAAAAAGATCTCTGAATATCCTCTAACATATTGATGGCTACTTCAACCACCCACCCTATTCCCTTTTTATTCTTCTTCCCATAACTTCTCCCATAATTTAGTTGTTTGATTCCTATAAAGATTTCATGTATAAGGAGTATATACATGTGTTTCATATTTGCATAAGATTGAGGACCACACTCTTCACTAATTAAGTTAATACAAATAATTAGATATTTCCTTCACATTACAATGTGACTTAGATTTAAATTTGAAATTTCATCATAATAAACTATGTGTCTAATCGCCTAATTTAAATTACTTTATTAATTATTTAAAAACAAAAAAACAAAAGAGAAACGCTCCTCTTCCCATAACCTCTAAATTTGTTGTACACACTAGGCAGCTTGTGAAAATGTGGATTCTTTTTTCTCTTTTTGTTATTTTCTCCATCAATTATTTTTTTTTTTGCATAAAAAGAAGAAATTTGCTTCCTTTCTTGTATTTTTGCCCCTTCTTTGATATTGTTTTAGAAAACCCATTAGCACTTGGTTTCTCTTGAAAGTTTTTAGATTATGAAGTAGGGGGTCGAATAAGCTATGTCGAAAGGGGTATGCAAATTAGTCTAGGCTGATTTTAATTTAGACTTTTTTAAATAGATAAAATTAATGTTTTTGTAGAAGTCTATTTAGTTAAAAAAAATATATAATTTGCATAATTTTATTAGTAATATTATTATTGTTTGGTTCAAGTGTTGGTGATTAAATATCGAAATGATTATAAATGAATTAAATGTTAGATATATAAAGATTGTAATCTATATATCTAATGTCTTAAGATCTTAAAACATTTGATCCATTGTTGTTCCTGATGTTTCTCTAGACTTCTCAACTCGTGCTCTTCTAGACTCTCCAACAATTATACATGAAATTTTTAGAGTGTTTGTTTTCACGAGAAACGTATGTTAAACTCGCGGAAGGTCTGAAGCTACCACATGGAGCTTCTACGTAGACGTACGTTGGGAGTCATGTCACTGCCGAAACAAAGATAGAGAGTGCACAAGGTTGGAGCATTTCAAGGCAAATAAATCAATTATTGAATCATAAATAAGAAGTTGAAATTATAAACGTACTTTTTCTGATCAATGTTATAAGTAAAAAAAATATTTTGAATCTTAGTCACTATCATAAGTAAAAGTTAACTATTTATGCATCATTTAATACTATTATTTCTAAAATATGTTTCATTTATTTCAAAAACATTTAATATGAGTAGTTGAATATTTGACATTAAAAAGAGAATTTAATACATTTGTCTTGTGTTTTATATGAAAATCTAGAAAATTAATTGTATTTAACTAATTTTTTTTATATTTGTGAAAGTAATTTTTTTTACTTATATAGTGTTCGGAGGGAGCAGTATATCAAAAAAATAATAGTTGTGTTGGTATTCTTGCTAATCTAAGATGTGTTTCAAATAAGTTGTGTGTGTTTTTTTATGAGTCTCTCCTTAGGTAGTACAGGTTTTAGGAAATGATTTTAGAAGTGTATCCTTCTCTCGATTATTTTCTCTACAATTGTTTTTTTTCTTTTGGCCTCAGCCTCATTGTTATAAAAAAAATATTAACAAATAAAACTTCATTGTATGTTTTTTTTTAAGAAAAGGGGATCAAAAACGAGAATTCGCATAATAAATTTGGACTAGTGATAGTTATACACCTATTTGACACCCACACTATGGTGGTGGTTGATGTTGGTCGGTCGGTGGTGGAGCTCGAGACGACTCACAGTGCTCGGCGTCGGAGCTTCAAAGACCCACGGTGGACAGAGACAGAGCTCCAGCAACACCACGATGGTCAACCGCTTCCCACCACTGTTGATGTAAGTCCTAGAGAGCAATGTATTACTGTTTAGAACTTATACCATGCTTTTTATTTATAATATGAAGCATTTAAATTATTATGTTTATCTAATATGATAAAGTCCTTGAGTCAAATTCGTTTTGACAAGACATCGAATTAATGACTCAATTATGAGATACTATAGAACTTCATTCTCAAATAATTTGTAGTCGAGTATTATTATAGATGACAATAATAATACAATGGAGACTATTACGTGTGTCGACTGATAATTGTATCTCACAAGTTATGATTATGAGAAATCAAGTCATAACATAGGTATACATTAGGACGAATGTATACTAGATTTACCCACAATCAGAATACTACATAATCTATTATGTAAATGTCATAAGTTATTCTCATAGTGATAATGGTGTACGCTACCCTTAGGGAAAAAGAGATATTATGCACAGTATCAATATTACCGAAAGATTACATCAGATCACATGACATTCTTGTTGAGACAAAATCTCTCTAAATTGGTTTTAATGATAACAAAATTAATTAAAAGATTATGATTGAGTTTAATGACTAATCTGTGATTTTGAGTGTATTCATATAAGAAAACTGGTTATCATTCATTAAGGAAAAAGAAGAAAATTATGAGTTAAATGCTAAGTATGAAAATGCCGAGGATGGCCTCACGAGCTGGTGAAACTGCAGTTCTGCATCCTCGCTGATTTGAATTCATTAAACAAAGGCATAATAGTATTAAAGAATGAATTATTTGAATTCATTCAACAAAGGCAGAATAGTATTAAAGAATGAATTGTTTGATTCATTCAATAAAGGCAAAATACTATTAAAGAATGAATAAAGAAAAGCTTTTGAAGAAAAGGAGCAAGAAAGGCAAGGATGGCCTCACGAGCTGGTGAAACTGCAGTTCTGCATCCTCGCTGATTTGAATTCATTAAACAAAGGCATAATAGTATTAAAGAATGAATTATTTGAATTCATTCAACAAAGGCAGAATAATATTAAATAATGAATTGTTTGATTCATTAAATAAAGGCAAAATACTATTAAAAATGGTTAAAGAAAGACCTTTGAAGAAAAGTAGCAAGAATGCAAGAGAAATGTACGAGGAATGATTATATTAGCATGTGCCTATAGTCAACATCTTGAAAAGCATCCCAAGACTTTATGAAAGCAATTCATCATGTCATAGGCAAAAAGGCTACATGTACTATTATGTGATTTAAAAGGATTATAAAGTCAATCTTCAAAAAGGCAACAACAAACAAGTCCTAAATAAATTGATCACATGTCTTAAGGCAAGGAAAAAAGAAAAAGACTTCACGTGAAGCCTTCACAAAGTCTTGAAGAAAGGAATGAAAAGGACATCACATGTTCTTACAAGGCATTAAATGGAGGAAAGAGAAAAAGCTCACATGTGAAGCTTTTTCAAGGCATTGTAGAAAGGAGAATAAAAATGACTCCACACAATATTCAAACATTAAAGAAAGGAAAGAGAAAAGGACATCACGTGTCCCCAAGAGCCAAGAAAACAGCTACCTTGTACTTCAACATGGAATGCATATATCCAATGAGTTGAATGATATTTTCGTAATTATGAAGTAAACCTTGGCATTTCTCAAATGGATTTTCCAACGGTCATAAAAGGCTTGACATATGAAATGAACATTACAAGACCTCTATAAATTGCAGCAAGCTGATCTTCATCAATACACAACACATTGCATTAAAAACGATCAAAGATCTTAAAGCTTTCAAGAAGCAACATCTATTATATCTTCATACTTTCTACAAATCCTACATTAGATCTTTGTTAATCTTTTGAGAAAGTATTTAGAATCAATCACTATTTTATCACACTGTAATTTCCACGTGAGATACACTTGGAAACATTTGAAATCAGATTGTAGGCTTGGTGAAGCTTGAGAATACACAAGTTGTAATCATCCTCGGTCAGAGGTTGATCTGTTTGAACATTAGTGAAATCTCACAAGGGTGTGAGGATTGGAAGTAGCCATCTTTGAGTGAACCAGTATAAAAACAGTGTGTGTCAATCTTATATTTCTCTTTCACTCTTTAGCTCAGTTCAAATCTGAAGGTTTTGAAAAACCCATCCTCGGGCTTGCCATCCTCTGCAAGAGGATAGTTTTTAAAACACTTGAAAATTATTTTAAACAGCAAAATTCCTATTCAACCCCCCTTCTAGTGATATTTAGCTACATCAATTCTCGTTACTTGAGTAACAGTGATGTGTTGCTAGATACCGTTGTTTATAATATTAAATAGATGATTTAATATTATCATCAACGTTACGAGATCCTACAAGGTCACACACGCAATAATAAATTAATGAGGGGTTAAAAGCGTAAATAAGTAAGATTTGTTAAGTTAAACCTTGAACACCATAAGCTAAGTACGATGTGCTAGGTTAGTATAAAAGTTATACAAAATTCAAATTTTAGCAATCAAAAAAAGCAAAAACCTAGTCATTTTCTTCATCAGCCCCATTCATCAGCTAGTACCAAAGTTGGGGTTACCTTCGTTCGATTTTTGTTCATGTGAACTACTAAGAAAGTAAAAACATTGTCGATAAAACAACATTTAATTTGTATCTGTTGCATTTATCTGTTTTACTCGCGATTTTCCTTCGACCACCATTGGTATTAATAATTTATTAATAAATAATTTTGAAATTTTTTAACAAACAAAATTTAAATAATAAATAAAATTATTTTTATATATTAAATATTTTATTAGAGGTGACATACACCAACTATGGAGGATACACCTAAAATTACTCATAAATTTGTGACATGTGCTTGATTTCACATACTTATTATCAAAAGCTAAATGAACACGCCAAGAGGAAAAAGAGATGTGAAAACTAAAAATAACAGAGGTTTAGTTTTGGGCCAATTTTTTCTTTTGATCGGTGAACCATGGGGTTCCTTAAAGTAAATAACAGTTATTTATTTATTTTTTTAATCTGATTATACAAGTTACGGGATAATCTGAATGAACAATGAGAGACATGAGGTTTATGAAAATTACCACTAAACTACTCTACAATTTGATATTGTTGACGATATATTAGTTATATATACCATATATTATAGATAAATATTATTTTAGGTATATTTATTGTTACTGAAGAAGAAAATTTTGGGGTAGTCGTGGCCTCTCTCTTTTACAACTAAGATCCGTCTCTGATAATGAGTTTATATAGCTCTAAAATATCATTAAAAATGTATATTAAAATTATTAGGTTTAAGTTCTATATTTTAGTGAGAAATCTATCATTCAAAAATATTTGAAGATTTCATCTTGAAGCAAGCTTTCCAGATGTTGAATTTTTTGAAACTTTGAAATCTTTGAAATGAAAAATTCCAAAACACAATATAATATTACAAAACTTTCGATAAAGATAAAGATGAGAATTTTTAGGAGATGTTGAATATTTCGAAATGTATTTTTTTTTTAATTTTACATTAATTTTTTAAAAAATATTGTATTTACAACATAAATATTAATTAAATTTAGTATGCTTTTTAACTAATATGTTTTTTCAAATTGAATCAGATATGAGTGGAGTAGACTGTGGACTCCCTGCTACACCGACTGTAGATTCTATTGATACATTCATAATTGATCAAACAATCTTAATAATGACTAATATTTTTAGTTTTTAGTGTATATCCATATGTTGATATTTTATCTTAAATATATTTTGTATATATTTTCCTCTTGAGAAGTTGTATTCGAATGGACAAATTAAAACTATAGGAAGATAAAATAGAATAATAATTGTTACCATTAGATCTAATACAACTTTCGAAAAAAGATGAAGAAAAGATAAATTAATTTTAGATTATGAAAGAGGCGATAGATATAAAGTAAAATCAAAATCAATAGCAACTCGTTCTCACAAAGGTAAATGTTCATTCATACTCAAATCTATACTTTTAAGGAACACATAAACATGATTTAGCGGATATTTTAGATGATCATTTATATTTAGGGAATTTAAATGAAGATGCGAGAAAATTTGTTAATGACATAATGAAATATAAGTTTTCATCAAGATTTCATTTTGAGTGCGTTGAAAGAGCGAAAGAAAGATAATCTCACAGTTTCTACTCAAATATATAAAGCAAGAAATACTTAACAATCATTTTTGAAATATTTCGTACACAGAACTACACCAACTATAGAAGCTTATACAAAGTAAAAATTATGTGCATTAGACAAAAAGAGATGACGATTCAAATATTCTAAGAGACATATTTTGAATGATCATAATTATATAAAATTATTGAACATGTTTCATTTTAGAACCAAGTTAGATAGAATAATCTAAATGAATTAACTCATTTTAACAATTCTAACTACGACCACCATTGAAATCACACATTCACACCTCGAATCACGAACCATCATCATTTAAGTTTAAACTACCCTGCCAAACAATGTTCCTTTCTATATGTGTCACATCTATTTAAAATTGACATTCATATCTCTATATCACAATTAAAATTAATAATTTACTTTCCTATGATATAAAATAATAAACTGATCAAAATCAAATACAAATCCTAATAACATTTTATTATAATAAAAATGATTTTTCATAATCTAATAAAAAATTCCTAAGACTAAGGAAACATCTTAATTTGAATAATAATAAAATATAGCATAATATTCCCTAAATGATAAACTTCTCTGATCAAATCAAAAGACTTTCATGCTGTGCAATTTGTCATTTAGTTGTACTTTGCATGGCTAAAGCTATGTTTAATTATTAATTTAGTATTAAAAACAGAGCTAAAAAAGAATTAAAAATTATAATACAAACTGTAATTTGCGTGGAGTCATTTTCATATGCTTAATAGGATTTTCTGGTTTCTAGTCAAAAGTTGGTAATAATTAGCTGGTCTTATATCGAAAGATCTTCATGATAAGATTTATTTGATTTAAGATTATATACAAAATATAATCTTTATTATAAGTATAGAGATCAATGTTAGACTAAGACTTTCTTGATAAAATACAACATATAAGACCCTTTAACCTCTTTGGAAGCCTATAATAAAATTAAAGTATGCTTATCTAATTGAATTTTATAAACCAACCAATTACTGCACAAGTCAAAATTTTCTTCTCAATATATAATATATATGAGAGATGAAAAATACTATGTAATATTTTTTTATTATATTATAGCTGTAAAAATGAGATAATGAAAGGATAGATTCTATGTTCCAATTGGATGAGATTATTCAAATTCCCTTTCAATGTGGTGAGCCCTATTCGTCCACATTTGCAAATTGAGATTAAGAAAAATTAGTTTATAAAATTTCGACCTAATTATTGTCCTTTTCTCAAAAAGCATAAAGTAAAGAATATGTATTAGTCACTATATAGTAAAATTAATTAATGCCCAAAAACATAAAGTAAAACCCCATTTTCCTTACTTTCTCAATGGGATTAAAGTTCAAGCTTCAGTAATTGAATCGAGTCAAATAATTTCTCACTACTAAAAAGCATGATTAGTAAGAATAAGAGTTGAAAGAAATGGTATAATGCAAAATTAAAGAATGTCAACCCATTGAAACATATGGAAGAGAGAAGTAAAAGTCCAAATTAAAGCAAAATAGTTAATTGTGAATTTGGTTATGGGGTAAGAAAATCGATTTTAAATCAATTGATTTTGTAAAATTAATTTTATTTGCAAGTGAGTTAATATAAAATGTTTTATGTTTAGATATATCCATTTAAAAGAGAGTTGAACACTAAAAGGCAGGTGTAAAAATTATGTTTGAAGTAAAAAATTATAAATTCTAACTTTAAATAAAAATCAATTTTGAAAACAAAATCAATTATATTCAATAACACTCAAACATGTCAATTTTAGTCCCTCTAAAATTGAAACCAATGATGCACTAAGGCTCATTTCTTATAGTTTTTTTCACAATTTTTTATTTTAAATAATCACTTTTAAAAATTCTCATATATTTGTTACAGTTTTAAGGGAAAAAAAATGAAATAATCTAAAAACTATTTCAAATGAAAAATTGTTTTAAGTAATTCTAAACAAAAATACTCTAAGGAAAAAAAAAATGAAATAATCTAAAAACTATTACAGTTTTTAAATAATAATTTTCGCTACAACAAACAAATACAAAACGTATTTTTTTTTTCTAAACAAACTCTAAAAAAATACCGTCTAAATTATTAAATACTAAAATGATTTTTTAATTCTATCCCTAAATATCTTTTATTTTTTTTAATCTTTTGATTAAGAAAAAATAAACAATTATCTATATAACAGCCATATGAATATAAATATATAGTAATTAAAAAAAATCAACACGTTAGATTAAACATTATTTTCAATCTGTAAAGAAATTCCATGCATAATGGAATATGAAATAGTTTTGCTGTAAAGTAAACGCGGGAAAAAGGTTGCAAGGAATTTCAACCACAACTCCTGTTTTCAAATGGAAATTGAAATTGAAAAGAGGATATATTCACTAACTTAGAGGAGAGTATATGCCTCTCTTTTCCATGTTTTTTAGGGCATGATCGTAGCAAGAAGTTTCAGCTCAATAAGGTTCAAATTAAAGGATACTATAACCTTATTTTCCCATATTGGGAAATTAAGAAAAAAGGGAAATACTTGATGGGGAAAAAGGAACTCTCTAGCAACCTACCTAAAAGAAATGCCTTTTTGTTTGGTTGGTGCTAGCTAACTACTACTACTATTCTACTTACTCATCTCATGCAAATAAAATTCTTATATATTCATGCAATGCAATTTGTTAATATTTTGGTCCCGCTAATAGCATATATTTTATTATTTTATATTTATTAAGAAAATGTAGAAAAAATATTTATTAATTCACTTTTATCAATTATATTAGTGTATGAACTATTATAAATATAAAAGGGAATCATGGTAAAACATTAGAGTTTTCGAAAATTCTCTAGGTCAGCCACATGCTATTCTCCACTCTTCTATTTGAATGATTTTTTATTTTTCATCAAATAGGGGGTGATTTAGGATTAATTTTTGGTAAAAAAATATCTCTTTAATTTTTTTTTTATTTTAATCTAAATAAGTAATTTCTACACATATTTAATTTTTTTGTTGTGGTTTCGTCGTCTTAGTGCAACACTATGTTTGTTCGTCGTCTTGATGCATTGTTTTGATTTCTCGTCTTGTTGCAATAATCTTTAGTTTAAATTGATAGATTAGCTTTAATCAAGTGCAAACTCAGTCAATAACTTTATAATATTTGTTTATAAGAAGACCAAAATTAAAATCCTAATAAGAGTGAAAATTACTGACTTTATAATATTTGTTTATAAGAAGAATTCCACTCAAAGGAAGTGTTTTGTGTGCATGGTTTACATGACACCTGTATGCTCCTAGTCGCACCATTTAGTAGTTTCACTATTTGGCTTCTTAGAAGCAGACAAAAGTGATGAACATTGTGTCTTTATGTTTCTAAACTTTTGAGTTGAAATTAGTTCAATTTTCTCTACCCCACTTTTGTGGGTCGGAAACGTGTTTTTTTATTTTGGCTAGGGGAGAGGAATTTGTGTAATGGCTTTGGGGTATTTTTCACACTTATTCTTTGATTCAAAAGGGGAATAAATGAATGTGAAATTGTAATATATACATTTTGTATTTCAAGAATCAAGCAATGGGATTGGTCTACAACTCAATTGATTGGAAGCAAAAATTATTTGCTATTTTTTTTTTTTACAAGAAAAATTATTTGCAAAGTTGACTTAAAGAAAAAGGATGATTAAATGAATTTGGTATCGTTTTGTTTATGACTTTATGCTAAATTAGCATTTTGTATAATGTCACCACTCATCATCACATTAAATTTCTTCATTTAGTGAATAACCGTAAAATTTTATTTTGCAGCACCCAATTTTGGTTGTTTGTTATGAGTGTTTATTAAAACAAATCAATGGCCACTGAAGAATTTTTGCATCAGCCCACTCAAAGAAATATACTATACGGTTCAACCAAAAAAGATTAATTTTTATGGTAATTTCGACACTTAACATTTAATGTCCAATTCTATTTTGAAATATTACCTAAAAAAATACAATTTTGAAATATATTTAGAAGACAGTGTATATACCCGTGCACTACATTAATTTAGGTCAAAATGAAATAATTATAAACAATGTTTTAAATAATTTCTATGAATTTTTAATAAAAAAATATCTACATGATGATTTAACTCAAGGATACAATTCTAAATTATTAGTAAATTTAAGGGTTTTTCTTTTTACTCAAGTAAATTTAAGGGTTAAATCACAAATTTTAATTTAGAAACTTACTTAAATATTTTCGAATAATTCAACGACATCAAGCAAAGTATTAAATCATATTTGTATTTTACAAAAATAAATCATATCATGTAATATGAATTTTAATTACATGTAATCTGACTATATTAAAACCGTATGATCAAAATCAAACGATTTTAATTTTTTTTAAGTTTAAAATATATATTTTAAATTTAAATTATTTGATTTTAATCAAACAATTTCAAAGAGTTTAATTACATATAATCACAATATTGTTACAATAAACAATTGAGATCGTTAGTTCATACAATCCGAAGATTGCCTTCAAATAGACCAATTAATAGTTTGTGGTTTTCAATTTCAATAACTATCATTGCAATTTTAGTCCAAAAACAAAGTTTCATTACATTCTATGAATAAGTTGTAATTAGAAAGAAAGAAAAACAAAAAGTCTTTTTCTCAAAAACTAAAACAATGAACAGAAACAGCTGGAAGTAGCGTCTGATTGTGTTTTGTCTCATTTGAGATGAATTGTGATTGGAATTGTTTTGGTAAATGGGGTCCTCCTTTTATGGCCCAAACTTGAAAGCACTTTTTGGATTCTTTCGGATGATTGATATTACAAATGTGATAGTGAAAGAATATTAGTGGTGTACTATTTCAACTAGTTGAGCACTCATGAATCACCCTAATAAATTAAAGTTCAATTTGGAACTACAACTTTCTAGGTTAATGTTAATCTTCTCTTTTTACACTTCTCCCTAAAAATTTGAATTATTTGTAGATAAATTAATTACTGGGTGAAAATATCATAAGTCCAGCTAAATTTTGTAAAATTTAAGTATAGTTCATTAAAAAGTTTCGCTTCTGATCAACTTTAGTTTTTTGTTTTTTAAGTTTAAGTCGGAGTTTAAATTTATAAAATTATGAAATGACATGCAAATTTATTTAAAATTTTGTTTTATATTAATATTTTTAAATAAATAATGACATATCTTTGAATAAATAAATAAGATAATATTTCAATAAAATTAAATATATTTTTTAATTATATTTAATATGATATTTTAAAATATTTGACTTTATATGATATTGGTATATACTTCAATTCTATTTTATAAAAATACATTTATATATGTAAAAAATTAACGTAAAATAATATGATTAAATTAATAAAAGGTTAGCAAAATTATAATTTAACATAAAGTTCTTAGTAAAAAAAAACATAAAATTCTAAATCAAATATATAATAGTAATAAAAATATCATTTATATTTATTTAAGTAGGTGGATTTTGTGGGTCTACAAAACTTTTAACAATCTGCATTATGACATTTAAATAGTTTTTTTAAAAGTCTTAGTCTGATTTATTTAAAAAAGTATGAATTGATATGAGTATGATGTTGGCTAGATCGTAGACCACTGTTGGTCAATCTAACTTATTATCACCTTTAATTACATGTTTGAGCGAACTCTTCAAAGTAAAATTAAGAAATGTGTTCAACATAATTGAGTAGAGATTACAATAAGGTAAATTCATTAAATAAATAGAAATTGAGTAATTCATAAGGTTGTACAAAATTGTTAATAATTTTGCTTGAAAATCTCATTCTTCACCACTAATGCTTTGATTGGTACGAGAGAGTTACATTAGAGAGGGTCAACGAATAGAGAGAAAGCTATAGAAATGTACAAATTATTTTGATTGATTTGAAGAAATTGAGAAGAGAGAATAAAAAATAATAGGACCCACATTTTTTCTCCTCTCACATAAAGAAGAAACACATGAGAAAGAGTTTTCATTTCCCCCAATTATCCCTTTTTAAGCGTGAAAATCTAAGTTACAAAGAGTTGCAAGCATCTCCATATCATGGAATAAATAATATTGTTTCACCCAACAAAATTGTCGCTTAATATACATATTTAATTGTATCGATATTTTTTTGGAGAGGCAAAGAAGCTTATCGCAAGTCCAATTCAACTCTTTTTTGGTTATATAAATATCACTTTAGTATATGATATGTATGTCACATTTTAAATATCTCATTTATTTGATAGATAACAGTAATTTTAGTGTCAAAGTATTTGTATATACAATTCATTATCAGAAGCCATCTTTAATTTGAATTTCGATAAAAAGAATCTCTATTTATAGAACAATTCTTCAATTGATTTTTATCTTCGGAAAAAAATAATATATTAAATAATTTCTTATCCTTAACTTCTTCATAATTCCCTTCCTTCTTTGACATATGCATGGAAACTTTTTTTCAACTTATACATGATATTTTTTTCCATCTAACCCACCATTGGGTGTAATTTAAAAAAAAAATGTATATAAAAATGCTTTCAAGTTGTATGAAAGTGATTCTACATCTATTTGCTCAAGCAATCATAAGAAGAGCTGGATTTTCAGTCTTGGTTTCAAATCATATTGATTTGGATCTTTGCAAGCCACTCGCATCTTATATATAATTTAATTGCCACTTGTGTTGTTTTTATTAGTGCTGATTATTTAACCATCCATCTTCTCATGAAAGAATATTCATTCTTTTCTCATTGGTAATGAATATATAGTCATAGCCATAATCATGCAAATTAAGGAGATTATTTAAGTAGTATATGTTAAAATGATAACCCTAATTAGTTTCTTGTGAATTAATATTATTAAGGTAACTGATTGGTGAGAATTATGGCTATGATAGGGTTGGTATATGGGCCATTTGAAATTGAGATAATTCACTTTCAATAAGCTTGTCCTATGGAGAAAATGCCAAATATTAAATCACGCATGCCATATATATCACATCGTTATACTATAATACAACACTTGTTGTGATTAGCTCGGACATTATAGACTGATTTACAAGTTGGTTTTTTTTAGCGTTTTGGAGGGAATAACTTTGGAGGTTAAATATATTTTGATATATATTTGATGTTTAAACAAAAATTAAAAGACCTATATATAATATAATGATATTATATGTTTATTCATCAGATTTTTTATTTTTATTTTTTTGAAATATCAAATTTTTTTTTTTAAAGTAAATGACCAACATGATATTATATAAATATAACTATCTAAAGCGCTTTCTTTCAAAAATCAACTCGCAAACATCACTTAAAAAAAAGGTTATTTAGTCACATTTACGGTCGTAGTTAAATTATTTATTGTCTATGACAAATAAAGTTAATCACGCTAATCTTCTCTGCAATGTAGTTATGTGTTGCAAATTGTTAGCCACAAATTTCTAATTAATCACACCCAAAAAAATTGTGATAATATATTTTTATCCACGGTTATTTTACACTTAATGTACCTACTAAACATTACTTGATGTGATTACTAATTTTAATTGGACAACAATTATTTATTGCGTTATTATCCCTCGTATATATAGAACTCCATTGACACGAAAAGTAAAACAAAATTGTTTTTCCAAAATAATTATTATTAGTATTATATTTGTTCACACTTTATAGAATGGTAGTACGTAATATTATTTTACAAGTTTGTCATTTAGGAGAAATAATTAATTTATATTTTTATAATAATATTTATTATTTATTTTATATTGTAGAAAAGTATATAACTTTTTTTGGTAAAAGAAAAATATAACTTAATTAAGGATATGTTGATAAAGAAATTGTTAATATTGTTTAAATTTTATTTTATTTTAAATTATATTTTAAAATGATAAATGAACAAAATGTTTTTTATTACGTCCTGTAAATTTTTAACCGAACTCGTATCCAAAATTTTAATTCCAATTAAAGAGACAATATAATATGATAAGGATTAGAATTAAATTATCATATCTTATTGGTCCATGAAACAGTAATTTTGTCATGTCTTTCTTATCTGATCTAAAATCTAAGTGGTCAAGAGTTCATTTGATGTGCATGATTTGATAAAGATAATATATGATATAAAACATAATAAAAATAAGATAGAAGTGACAAAATAAGTATTAAAATATTATATTTTGATGTGCACATGATAACAAATAAGATACCGTTACCTTATTTTCTATTTTATTTGGTACACATCTCATTATAAAATAATATAATATATATTATCTTTAAATGACAAAGTCACCACTCTGAGCCAAATACATAGTATTTTTCTTTAAATTAATTTATAACACTTTTCATTTTTAAATACTATAAATTAACAAACAAAAAATAAATAATAAAATAATTATATTATTAATTAAACAATTTCTAAAAATCATGTGTAACTAAATAAAAAATAAGATACATCTTATATATAAATAGAAAAACTATTATACCATGTAAACAAATTATATTTATATTAAAAATGACACTATTTTTAAGGTTAATATCAAAATATATATTTATTTTTTTGTTTATATTTATATTTTATTAGATTTAAAATTTCTTATATTTTAAATTATACTATTTTATAAGAGTAAGAAAGTAAATTATTGTTTTTATTATATTCTACTGGTTCTAACTCATTCATACTCATAATAAGAATTTTAACTATAGAGGCAGAAAATAGTAGTGTTCTAAATTAATTTATCATATCTTGTTAGTTCACCAAACACTTGACTCATATAAAATATAATAGTTTATTTATATTATGTCTCTTATCATGTCCATCAAACATAAATGTTTGCATGACACCCAAATAGTGTTGAACCAAAATCTCAAATCAAGTATTTTAAGGATAAGCAAAAAGTTGATTAATAACTAATCATGATTATGAATATGTTGCTATTTGACTTGTGCTTTTGAGTGATTTATCAGAGACAGATGATCAAACACATTCATACAAAGATCAATAATATTATCATAAAAGAAATCAAGAACTTCATGTCTTATTTGAATCGGAGATTAATCATAAGACTATTTCAGTTTTAGAAAAGAACATTCTAGTTATTCTCATTTAAGACATAATTAAGACATTTATTTTACTTCACCCTTTCCATCAAATAAAAAATAAGCAAACCTCCTAAAAGACCTTAAAAAAGACAAAAAAGAGACAAACAAATGCGAGAATGGTAAATATTGGTGATTGCGAAGATGGTTGAGATAAACAATCACTCAAGTCCCAATTTTTGAAGGACATTAAATAATCTATTTTACGTAAGTACTATTAATATATAAAAATAAGTAATAAAATAAAAATGATATACAACAAAAAAATTAACAATCTATTCATTTAATAGAAAATTTGAGCCCATATAACATATATGAGGATATTTTTGAAATTTTTTTAACATTAAAATGTTTTATTTCTCTAATAAAAACTTAAAAATACTTAAAAACATTTTGAAATTTATCAAAGTATGATAATTTTTACGATCCTAATGGTAAAATTTCAGTTGAAAAATTACGGTCATTAGAGAATAATTGAAAATAGGCTAAATTACATATGTGGTCCCTTAAGTTAATTTCAGGTAACGTTTTAGTCTTTTATCTTTTTTTTTTCTTCCGATTTAGTCATTTATTCCTAACAATATCAAATAAAGTATGAAAATATGAGTTTATTTGAACATTTGCGTTACG
>NC_021163.2:58558598-58585049 GCF_000331145.2 Cicer arietinum | reverse complement strand
TTGTATAAAAAAGGATAACATTGTTGAAATTTTAAAACATAAAATATCAAATTGTTACTTAAAGTTAAAATAAAGGACCAATTCGAAAAGAAAAAAAAAATAAAGGACTAAAACGTTATTTGAAATTAAGTTAAGGGATCACAGATGTAATTTAGCCTTGAAAATATTATGTTGTATTGGAACATTTTATCGTTTTATTAACACATACACATCTTAAATAATAATATTAATTCCTTAAATATATTGTCTACTTGTTACTATTTTTTCTAAATAAAAATTATTAAAATTTTATTTGCAATCTCCTATATTAAAAGATAAATTAAATAGTGTTTTGATTTAATTTCTATCAAAAAAGGTATAAAAAAGTTGATATTTAAATAATTATTTATGAGATATCTTTTATTTAACCGCTAATGTTAGTAATTAATATCATTAATATTATTAATATTGAAAATAAAAAATAATTTACGCTGTCTTTATCACTTTACTCTCTAATTCTTCACGGTTGAAAATGCGAATTGAAATGAACGATGCTAGGGAGGCAACAATAATCTCGTTCTTCAAACGTTGATTTTGGTCCTGATGTAAGTTAGGGCTAAATTAATATAATAATTATAGGAATTCATTTGATTTGTCAAACAGAAGATTGTACTTGAATCCACTGCAACTATTGTACATGCAGCAGCACCTAGGGAAAAAATTTATGGCAGTTCACCATAGCCACTAGTTTATCATCATAACTTCAAAAACTTCTTCTCAATTGCATCAATTTCTCGATAACATTAAATTATTTTGAGAAAACGACTAGTTGGATATGTGTTGTAAGACTTCACATCGAAATTAAATTTGGTTACAAACCTAATTTCAAACCGTATCATTAAACCTAAAACTAAAACTTTATTTGAAAAAGTGGTTTAAGTTTATTACCCAATTAATATGATATTAGTTATGTATCTATTAAAAGCATTCATTAATTGTTTTTTCACATCTATTAAATATATGTATATATATATATATAGTAAATTTAATGTTTTCATTTATATAGTGATGTTCCTAAACTAACATTAAATATATCTAACTTAATTTTTTATATTTATTGAAAAATTAATAGGGTGCTTTTCAAAAGGAATCGTTCTACTGGTCCACATTACTTGCTACTTGAATCTCATTGTTAAAATTTATAAAGAAAGACATTGTTGTTACAATGAGTGTGTTTATTGCGACTTATTTTTATATTTTTTTAAATGGTATTTTATATAAATTCCCAAAAAAATTATTTTACAACTATTTTAAAAGCAAAAAAAATCAATTACAATGAAGCAATAAATAAATAAATTCAATAACTTTTCTACTTCTATTTAAAAAATTTAACAAATTTACTTCAAGAAATAAATCTCTAAATAATTAAATATTAAAGTCACTTGTATCATATCATCTTTTGAAAACAATTTATCGATAAAATTTTATTAACTGATAAAATTTTATTATCTTAAAATAAAATTAATGAGTTATTGCCATTGCACATTACTAATTATTGATAAATTAATACATTAAAAATTTAAACTTAATAAAAAATTAATTTACGTTGTAATAATATTAATATGATATCAATATATTAATATTCAATATATCACATCACAATCTTTAATTAAAAAAATTACATATTAATTATTTTATTAATTATTTTACGATTTCAAAAATATACTCTAATATTTACAAAATTCAGAGAATTAAATATTCAATATTTCACATCATAATTTTTAGTTATAAAAATTAAATATAAACTCTTTTGTTAATTATTTTGCAATTTCAAAAATATATTTTAATATTTACAAGTTCATTAGCATTTACAAATTCACAAAATCCAGAGTTGATTTGAATCAGTATCATAAGTATCTCAAAAATTATGCTGTGTAAACTTTTTAAAGTGAAAGTGCATAGCAATTGAACTAGGTCAACCCACCAACTGAAACTACAATCATTTGCCTAAAACATACACGATAAGTCTACAACACCATATCATGCATATGTTCAATAATTACATCTAGAGTTAAGAACTGTATTTGACTACAAACTAGTTTAGACTTCTACTTCATATTAAACCCCTTCAATTTTAGTTACACAAATGTACGCAATACATTTTTTATTTGGTCTAGCAATAAGATTTTTTTTATTTTTTACTATCGTTATTTTATTTTATTTTTGCACAGGAATATATAAACCATCGTTTGATAATTCAATTGGAAAGCAACTTTTTTTTGCTATTACTCAAACCATGATATGAAACTCTAAATTAAATTTAAATACTAAGCCAATGTGATTTTACCAAACATGTTTTTCAAGAAAACCCAATTTAGAGAGGTAACATCCCAAAAGTTATGGAAGGTTGGACCGGAAAACTAGGTCTAAACATGTACTCTAAAAATCATCTTCAATTAAAAGCTATTTTAAAAGAGAGGTAATATTTTCAGCACAAACATTGAAGATAACTTTAGTGTGCACTCAATCAAAAAGACTACACCAAAATCATAGCACCACTCTAAGATAATTTCGCCCTCGAGAAGTCCATCTCAGGATGCTGCAATACATAAAATTTTAATTGTTAGCAAATTTTCAAGCAGTTCGGAAAAGGCCCAAATATTGAGAAGGATGAGAAAATCCGAACAGCAATCATAAGTTCACCTGGCTCATAAATTTCTTCATCAGTTCCTGTTTCTGGAGCTCCTCACTTGTAGGAAGGCCCATAGACTTCTGCCTCTGATCAAACTGTTGAACAGTACATGATAACATTAAACCAACTAGCGAAAAAAATCCTTAAATCCATAACAATGCTATCAATGTTGTCTGTCTCAAGTTTATTAAACAGGACTCCAATAGTTTCATCAAACTCATTGAGTTTCGTCAACAAATTCAATAAGTTGTCTCTACTATACTCACTTAGTGCAACAGGATCTAACAAAATAAAAACAATGACAGATAAAAGGAACAATTTGCATATTATATAAGTAATTGAAATAACTAAAATCAACCATTTACCATCATTTTTTCAACAGTCTGTCGAGTCTCTGGATCGAGGTCAGCAAGTTTGCTGTTCTCAGGTTCAACTTTTTGGGTGTTAATTTCAGGATCACCCTTTACCAGAGATTTCCACCACTCCATTTGATCATGCTTGGTCAAGAGAATAGAAAGTGTACTCTGATCCTCTGCAAAGAAAAGGTTACAAAGTAATTAGTAACACACAAACAAGACAATGTTATGATCAGAAGAATGCCAACAAGAATTTTCACACAAATATTTAAAAGTATCAATTCCGTTGTGGTGCTAATGAATTATGATCACTTAAAAAAGGATTTTCCACAGACGCAATTTAGTAGTCATATACCTATGCTCCAATAACATTCATCAGGCTTGATAGATCGATATAGCTCCCCCTGGAAATTTGAAAAACATGAATCAGCAATTACATCATAAAAACTTCAAACGAAATAAAAATGCCACAGAGAGAATTCATTCAACAGTAATTTCTATAACTTAGTACAAGCTTACATCAATAATTGGTGGCTGGCCTTTGATTCCAACTTTAAGATGGTTCTTCTTTATCTCACAGATAACAAACCTTGATTTTGTTCCAGTTGGGACCGGAACATTCACATTAAGCTCTTGCAGAGTTTGAGTCCAGGAATATTTCTCCAGATCCATACCATTACCCTTGTTTGGAGCTGTCAATTCATTGAAGAAAGACACAGAAATAGAGGAGTAAATTTTTAAAACAAAATAAATCTTGAGATAGATATAATTCATTACAGTTTTAGTGTTATAATTTGTAACTATTCCATTAGCTAATGAAAAGTCAAATGAAATAGAACGGAAATGAAAACAAAACTGTAAAATAATTCATCCTTAGCATGATTTTACAAAATAAAGAACAAAACTGATTCCACCCAACATCATCAAATTAAAGGTGGGAAATACTATAACATTGGTGTTAAAAGTCTTTTGGTGGTCCTGATATACAACGTGTTATTACTTACAGTTCTCCCAAAATTCCCCCACAAATTCCCCCGAAAACTGATTTCAAAGCCATGGCTCATATCAACAAGGGAATGGGTACAGATCCAATTCATTGATAATGGTGGTATAGCCATAGTGTTGCGACTATAGTCATGTGGGAGACTCACTTGATAAGAGATTCTTGGAAAATTAAAGTGTGTGTGGGTTTATCTCACATTAACCAAAAAAAAAAAAAAAGACTAAATGATAGATATATAAAAGAAACAACCCATATACTCAATGAGTTAAATTTTGGGTGGACATTCGGTGCACCGATCTCTGGTCATTATCCCGATGTCTATGATTCTCCATTAAAATAAAAACCATGAACTTTATAAAAAAAATCAGCATTTTCGGCTAAAGAATCAATATCACAATTCATTATTATCAAGTAACCTCCAAATCCGTTCCTGACATTGTAAGACGCTCTCAAATCAGTGCTTGAGATTACAAATATCACGAGTGCTTCAATTTTTCCACAAGGCACAATTGCAATCATTCATAAAAAACAAAAAACATTCTAAAACACTCCACAACACACCATTTCCACAATGCACATTACAATAATTAAAACACTTTCAATAAAATAAATTAAAAAAACTAGGGCATAGAATAAAATCAAATTGAAAAATTCATAACTCTCTTACCAGCTAAGCCACTTTCACCATCCTTCTTCTCATCTTCCTTCGATTCTACCTCCTTATCTTTCTTCGCCGCCGCATTCACCGCCTTCTCCTCCTTCAATTTCTTTTCAGCCTTCGCCTTCGCTTCGGCAACAACCTTCGCCTTCTCAGCAGCAACAATCTTAGCTTTCTTTACCTTCGCAGCGCGAAAAGCGGACACCACCTCCTTCTCAGAAAAATCCTTATCGAGAAAATCACTTTCCTTAGCGACGAAGTCGAACACCTTTTCAAGAAACGCGTTCGGATTTGATGAATCGAAGGTGGAAGCAAAAGGAATAGGCTTAGAGGGTTTAGGTTGGGAAGAAGAAGTTGGTTTGTTTGTTTGGTCTTCGTCTTGAAAATCGGAGATAATCGCCATGGATGAATTTGTTAGAGATTTTGGTTAAAGATCGAAAGAAATGAAATTTGAAATGAAAAAGATCGAAAGAGTTAGAAAGTAAATAAGGTGTGGGTACGATGTGGAAAATTCTAGAGAGAAGGTCTCTTTTTGGGCCTAATTTTCCGAAGCCCAAGCCCGGTCCAAAATTAATTTAGCATGTCGGTCGAGTAATTAGAATCTGAGTATAAGCATGCTTCGTTCTAGCAAATTTTTTTTTTAATTGGCAGAATTTATTAGACTAACTGTATTTATTGTTTAATTTATTTTTAATGGTGAGAATTAATTTATTCTTACATTGCAATATTTTTTATGGGTGCAATATATTGTAGTATTTATTACTGGTTAAAAAATGTAACATGATTTAGAATATTTGTAACGAATTAATTAAGGCAATCATAAATTTAAAAGAAATATTTTGAAAAGTGACAAAATAATCTTAAAATTGTATTGTATTCAAGAACAGAGATATCACTAATACTATGGGCTAATTTGTAAGGAAAAGGTTCAAAAATAATTTATTTGCTTTAGATGGTGGTTGTTTTTGTTTCTATTTTGTAATTTTTATTATATGTGAAATCACTTTATATGTAAATCATTAATTTTAGTTTTTAAAACATGTCTTCATTTATCATAGTTCAAATAACAAAATTCGATATTGTTAACTTGGACGTTTTGTATTCAGGACCTCGCAGATGTGTCAGTTAATTATGGAGGAATTTATCATTTCTTTTAAGATAAAATAAAAAATAAAAACATTCATTTTATGTAATACTAAAAATACTATTTCAAAAAAATATCATGCCATACTAGATTGGGTTGAAGTAAATATACTATGTCAGATCAGATAAATAAAATAAAGTTGTGGTACCGGATAATCACAAAATTAGCAAGATCATATAAAACTAGAAAAACATTCATCGTCAAATCATATTTGATCAACATTTGATAAAAATTTGAAGAATATTTTATTTGAAGAATTTACAAACGTAATTTGAACAAAAATAAAACAAAATCAATCCAAAAAGTTTACAAACTCAATCAAAACAAAATAGAAATATAATCAATTTGAAGAATTTACATACTCAATCTGAACAAGATACAATTCAGAATTAAACAATGACTAAATTGAAGTTCAAACTTTCACTATAAGTAGACACTCAATAATGAAGGAGTAAAGTATCGAAAAGCTGAAAAGAGTAGAAAAACTCAAGCTCAAAGTTCTCAATTCATCTTAGAGTTCAAAAAGAGAAACGCTTATTCAATTTAGAAATATTTTCTGAGTGTTCTTTTTTTAGAGTGTGAGAGTTATTATTATTATTATTAGTATCAGCTTTGTTAGAAGCAACTACTCAAGTTCTAATATTTTGTATCCAACTTGATATTGGTTTAGTTCATTCTTTAATCTAGGATTGTTAGGAGAAGACTTGACTTGTAGGGTAAAGGTGGTTAGTTCCTCAAAGTCTAGGGTTGTTAGGCTATTTGGGAAGACTAACTTGTAGGGTCAGGTGCTTTGTAATCAAATGTATTTGAATTAGCGGATTAAAGTCTTCTGAATGAGGGGACTGGATGTAGCAAAGTTAATGGTGAACTAGGATAAAACTATGTGTCAAATTATTTATGCTTTTGTTGTTTGTTGCCTATGAATTCGATTGCTTCTACTCCAAGTAATTCACAAAAACCAATCAGCCTTCACCAAATTAGCAAAAAGTTATCAACTTTGTTAAACACAATTCAACCTCCTTCTCGTGTTTGCACCTTCAAACCAATCACACTAAATCAGACCAAATCAAATCAAATTGAATCATATCATACCATGCCAAATCAAATCATGTTGGGTCAGATGGAATCAGAACTAATCAAACCAAATTGGACTAGATGATTCGAACCAAATTTGACTAAATCATATCAGGCCGGTTTGAACCAAATTCGGTCAAACTAAATCAAACATGATTGAACAAGACTAATCAAATATGAACGAGGCCAACTAAACCAAACTAAATCGAACAAAACCAAATCATATTAGAATGAACCAAATTGAACCATATCCAACCATTCAACTTCTTCTTACCATAGTCACACATTATTCCTCTCTGTGTTTAACATACATACTTTGTAGTTTCTTATTATTAAGTGTGAATTAATTAGTATCACAACTAGAGACAGTTAAAAATAGATTTGAACAATTAAGGACAAATCAAATGACACGAAATCAGATCAATTAATCAAGTAGAATATAATTGAACCATATTGACTAAACTAGATCGAGTCAAACCATATCGGACCAATCTAGACCAACATAAGCCATATCAACCCTAATTAGAGAAAACCAAAACAAATTGAACTAGATTAAATTGGACCAAGTTGAATTTGACCATATGAAACCAAATTGAAACAAACCAAATGTGACCAATCCAAACTAGATTGGACATGTTGAACAACCATCTCTAGCACTTCTATCACACCTCCTAACACCACAAGCCAGAGCAATATGAGAAGCTAGAAGATAGCAACAAGTTAGAGATCTTTGCATCCATTAAATTTCATTTACATAATAGGGTACCATGAATTATTAATGGAAGAGATTAGATGGATGACTGAAATGAAGGATAACAAATCATTAACTTGTTTCTATAGACACAATATTTATTCAATTAGACTCTTTACTTAATCGATTACCAAGAAGAAAAACAAAATGAAACTAACACAAATACAACTTAATTGATTAAATTCATTACTTAATCGATTAAAAAAACTTTCTAATCGATCAATGATTGTATTGTAGAAATCTAGAGACTCCTAGATTATCATATATTAATATCTAAACATCAAAACATGTAATATTTATCACATACGACAAGTAAAACATAAAATTAAAATTTGGGTGTTGCAGTTGATATAGAAATTATTTAATGTTAAATTATATCAACAATGTGCCTTTTTTTTTAACAAAAGCATCACATATGAGTTTGAGTGATTCTTCTAAATCATCACATAGGAGGTAAGGATTTGGAATGATGCTTGGATCCACTGCTAGAGAAATAGTCATTTTGTTAGCGTAACTTTGAAAATGAATAGTGAGTGCCTGCAAAAAATAAATAAAAAGGATTTAATTTAATGACCTCCTACAAATATTAAATTAGATCTAAAATTATTGAATAAGGATTATATCATTTACATTATCTAATTTCACCGAATCAAAATTAAAATATTTTTCAAAAAATTAAATTTAAAATATAAACTCAAAATATGAATCATTCCATTCATCCAAGTATAAATCATTTCCTACTCTTATCAAAATATAAATCACTTCCTATTCACACCCCCAAATATAATAGTGATTGTTAGAAATTTAATACTTACATGTGGGTGTCCATATACACTTGGAGCAATGAATGCAACAGGATGTCCATAGAAGCTAATTTCTTCCACTGGACCAAGTACATTAGAAAAGGCCATAGTAGTGTGAAAGAGTGCTCTTTTTGTTATGGCACCAACAACCTGTATTTGAGTCCAAAATGTAAAAATATACTTTGGAAGATTAAAAATACAAGAATGATCATCTGCGTGAGTTCTTTGGTGCACCATTTTTATAACTTGTCTACCGTGGATCAATACTTATAGATCATTGAAAATTTAAACAATGGTTAATAACAAATTTCGTAAATAATAGCTCGTGACTCTTCTTATCTTTATAAATAACATTGCTATTTAATTTATATCGACTTAATATACAATAGTTATTTTGTCTTTTTTATTTTAATCAAAATGGTATTGTTTAAGTCACTATCTTAATCACAAAAATAAAAATGACAATTCAAATTTATTTCTAAGAGACAACGTGTTCGTTAAAATTTTAAATATCTTTTAAAACCGGTACATAATAAACCATGATTTATATTAGAATTTGTCTACAAATAATACCTACTAATACTAACACTACCTTGAGAGTAATTTAACATGAAGATACATATCTCTTTTACTAGTTTTAGCTAATAAAATCAATATTTAGTTAGAAAGTGAAATTAGAAAATCTAGAGATAAATTATTGTGAATGTATACCTTAACTCCAAATAAATTGAGTACCAATTTTGCAAAGGCATAAGAGCAAATAGCTTCCAATGAGTGTTTTTTCTTGTCAATTGTGGCCTTAGCTTGACGAACATATTCCAATGGATCTTCATGTAAAGCAATGTTGAAAGGGAAGATTATATATCCCATATGGTTACCCCATTTGGCTTTTCCTTTCTCAGCCATCATATCTGCTAGATCCTAATTAAAATTATGTATGAGTTTTTTTTTGTTGTTGTTGAAAAGAACACACACACACACACACATATATTTATATATATGTAAGTTAATTAAGCACAAACAATGATTCATTACATCTAACTAATTTTTTCTATAAACAATATTAATCATAAGAAAGGTAGAAGGCATATAAAATGGAAACCAACAAATTTGCAACAAATAAAAGAAAAGAACTCACAACACACTATCTAACGCTCTCAATTATTCCATGAAACTATTTTAGGTTGGTCTTATTCACTATATAATGAAATCTACTTAAATTTCAATCAATAATAATAATAAAAAAGTGTTTGAATAATGTAGGAGAAATTTTCTCAAAAAGAAAAAACTTAATATTCTAGTTATGAAAAATTATTCTTATGTGTATGATTAATTAATTCCACTCTTCGTCGAATTTGTTGAAAAATTGGTCGTACTAAATGGCAAAGCTCTCACTTTAGATTTCGTATACAAAAAATCAAGTAAATTAGATATGTATGGACAAATACATTGGTTTTGAATATGTAGTTTCTATATCTTATATCTTAGATGTAGAGTAAATTAGATGTATGGACAAATTTATTTTCCTTCACCATAGTTCCTATCCTTTAAGAATATTTTATTGGATTTTAGTATAGTCTCCTCAAGAATTTATATGTTTTTCATTTTATTTTATTTCTAATAATACTTTAGAGCGGCAAACTGTGATTAATTTATGGTATAAATATAGTCAAAATGTCAAATTAATAAATTATGTTTTTGCATTCTATTTTTGCATAAAAAATGTATAGTAATATAAATATGTAAAAGGGTATTAAATTTAAAATTCAAATTTACCTGGATTCCAGGAATAGGTCTAATGTTAACAAGAATTGATGCCCTCAAACGAATGTTCTTAGGGACACTTCTTTGTCTCTGTTTTGCACCACCATCATTTGCATCTTCCACACCTATTATATTAGAGGATATATAACATAGTTTACAAATCATTAACAAAAACAATTAGGTTGTATTCCTTTTGTTTCTATTTTTTTTTACAAATGATTAATTTACAACATAATGATAGTTTTAGTAAATAAGAATAATATAAATAATAATAACAACAACAATTAAGTTTAAGAAAAGTTGAATTAGAATAAAAACAAAAACTTACTAGTGTATTCTCGATTCAAATAGCGGGTGAGACCAGCTTGTGTCAACCCCAGTAAAACGTCATTGATGGTCTAGTTAATCAACATTTATCAAAGTCAAACACACACAATAATAAAAAAAAAAGACCTCAATAATTACAAAAATAAAAAATACATCCTCAATTTTTTTTAAAAGAAAAATTTTTGTGTAGTAGTAATTTTGTAGTAGAATTCTTATATATGAAACACTACCACATGCTCAAACATATATCAATAGCCCAACCAAATTTGACACCTGTACAGACATGTCTTCCATATGAATTATTTAGATAAGTAGTTAATAAGACATATCAATTTTTCAATTACTATTTTTCATTACGAAAGATATATTTAATTATAGAATTATAATTTATCAATAGAAATAAATAAGAAGCAAAATTAAATTACCGTTTTCATTCCATCTTTAACGAGTTTGATGTCATCTAAACTAACCGTGCGATACACAAATCGCTTGGTATTGAGTTCAACTCCATGAGCACCTTTTAAGGGAGTATGTGTATCCTTAAAGAACAAAATGGTTAAAACAAGCATGAACACATCCACCATAGTGTTCCAAATCAAAGTCAACCCCCACCAAATCATACCCAACCAAAACAATAAGTAGTTTGACTTTGAGCTAGAGTCAACTCTCTTGTAACCTCTAGGCAGTGTTGGCAATGCATTAGGGTCAGAGGTTTTGCGAGTGGCTGCAAGGAGAAGTGATATAAGAGAGGCACCATCTCCAATAGAATGGTGGATTCGAAATATTCCAATTGCTTCTGAATCTGAGGTTTTGATGTTGATGAGGTGAAGTTCCCAAAGTGGCTTTGATAAGTCTAGTGGTGTTTTGGTAAAATTAGAAATGTAGTCTTCAATAAATCTATCTGGGAACTCTATTTTGGAATCTAGTTTAGGAACTATTATATGATTGTCTAAGTCAATTGTTGTTGGTGTCCATCTACTTTTCCTTCCCTTCTTAACCTAATATCCAAAACAACAAAATTGAAAAACATCACCATGTGAGAAACATATAAACTACAAAATAAGATCAATGTTTTTCTCGACTCTTTAATATACAACCCTTAACAAAATGTCAAAAGGATAGACTCAATAGATATTTGTAGGATATCTCATGTCAATGTCAATGTCGAATATAGAAGGATCAAATTACATCCGAAAAATTACACTAAAAATCCAACATTACACTAAAAATTACACACATTCAATAACATTGTGGCAAATAAATATATATATACAAATAAATATATATATACAAATTTGTAATTGATCTCTTTATATATATATATATATATATATATATATATATATATATTGAATTTAATTTTTATATATTGTCCGAGTAAATAGTTTTTATACTGTCAGTCAATCACAACCGTTAAATTATTAAAAATATTTGACTTTTACCAAAATTATTTCTAAAGTAATTAATCCCTATGAATAATTGTGATATTATGACAATGTATAACAATTAAACTCATGTATATTTATCATAATCTAAAATATTTGATATCATTAAGATACAATAAGATTAACATCATATTAAACAATTTTTATATATATATATTGAATTTAATTTTTATATATTGTCCGAGTAAATAGTTTTTATACTGTCAGTCAATCACAACCGTTAAATTATTAAAAATATTTGACTTTTACCAAAATTATTTCTAAAGTAATTAATCCCTATGAATAATTGTGATATTATGACAATGTATAACAATTAAACTCATGTATATTTATCATAATCTAAAATATTTGATATCATTAAGATACAATAAGATTAACATCATATTAAACAATTTTATATTAATATAAAATAATTTAATTGCAGTTTTGACCCCTTTATTTTTATCAATTTACGAAATTGGTCCATCTATTTTAAAAGTAAAAAACTTTGACCCCTTCCTCAAATTTTATAACTAAAAAATGACGATTTGACATATTTTAAATCATGTGAAATACAATTATATAATATAGAACCATCTAATTACATTAATTATTCATATATTATTAATTAAATTATAAATATAAAAAAATTATGAAGTTGAAAGTTAAGTATTACTTGTTTTATTCTAATTTTATGGGTGTTTACTTTGCCATTTTTTAGTTAAAAAAATTAGAGAAATAATAAAAAACATTAATTTTTAAAATAAAGAAACTAATTTTGTGAATCACTAAAACTGCAATTATGCCCATAAAATTCTATAGATATAATACATGTGATAGTAACTTTCAAAATCAGTTTTTTTTAAAGAATTGAAGAAGAATAATTTATTATTAATAAAATTACATTATTAATCATTTTACATATCTCATATGAGACTGAACTTCATCCTTTACAACTATATAGACAAATTTTTACAATTGAATTACCACACACAAAATCGGATCTATATATGAGTAATTGAGGGCTGCTGCCCCCACCCACTTGTTTTTAATTTCATGTTGTTAATAATTGAACATTTAATCCTTTGCACCTAAACAATTTCTTGCACCCACTAAATGAAATTTTAGATCATGAAAGGAGTTTTTCTACAACAAGTTTTTTTCTTTTTTTTTAAGAATTAACTATGCAGTTATATGAATATGACTTTTTGAATAATTGTCTAGTCACATCTTAGAAAGATATATTTTAATAGAGTTTTAGAAATAAAAATTCTAGAACTCTTTCAAAATACAAAAATATCTAGAGAGCAATTATAATTTTTAAATATTAATGTATCTTCAATTTTTCGAATATACAATAGTATAGTTATTCTAGTCTGTAATGTGTTTACATAATGATAATAAAGTAATCATTTTATTGTAAAAAAAATCGATGTAATTTTTATAAATATTGATAGTAAATAATTTGATCCTACTATCTAAATTTTATGAATCTCCTGAATCTGTCCCTCGCGAAAATTATTGAACAATATTACAATACTCAAATATTACATTAGTTTAATTTCTTCTATATCTACTTACATATATACCTATCTCAATAAATATATACAAATTTCTAAATAATCTTTTTGTAAATTTGACACAACTTTCTAAATAACTTAGATGTTTATGATCTGTAATTTAATATAGGCTAAATAAGATCAGCGATCCATTAACTTAATTTCAGTTAACGATTTGCTTCTTTATTTTAATTTAAAGTGACAATTTGATATTTTATATTTTAAAATATCAATAATGTTATCTATATTTTTTTTTTACAAAAATTCAAAATTTTCAAACAAAACCCATAAAATTAATTATCATCTTCAATATAATACAAATTTCATTAAATTTCATAACTTAAATCTTTAAATAAACTCATATTTTTATTCTTTATTTGATGAATTTGATGTTGTTGAAGATGAAAATATGAGTTTATTTGAATATTTAAGTCATGCATTTAATGAAATTTGCATTATATTGAAGATGATAATTAATTTTATGGATGTTATTCGAAAATTTTGATGATTTTTTTCAAAAAAAATGTTAACATTGTTGACATTTTAAAACATAAAAGATCAAATTGTCACTTAAAATTAAAATAAATGATCAAGTCAGGAAGAAAAAAAAAGATAAAAGACGAAAACGTTAACTAAAATTAAGTTAAGAGATCGCATATGCTATTTAGTCTTTAATATATATTCATAGTTTAAGAATCATATTATTTTGTTAAATTATAGACATTAGATGTATTTATTGAGAACTTTTTGTTTAACAATTAAATTAATGAATTTTATTTTTTTACTTTAGATATAGTAAATATGAAATTTTCACACACAAATGTAAAATTTTGTTCAACTTGAAACATGATATCTAATATAATAATATTAACATTTATCTATTATATTAGAAATTAATGACGAGATTAATGAAATTTATCTTCCACATAAATGATTATATTAAGGTTGACATATATAGTAAAATTATAATGTCACACTCTTGCTATAAAAAAATTTATTATGTCACTCTTGATTATAAAGCATGGTTTTTTTAAAAAAAAATGATAAAATGAAAGTACAATAAAGAAAGGGTTGTATAGTGTGTGACTTACCAGCTTGCTGGTGAACCTAGGATGCTTAAGCAGAGTTTGAGATAAACCTTGTTTAATGACTTGAGGATTGATGTTTGTTTTGCAACCAATTATGGCAATCACATAACAATTAAATGATGGTGAATGGAACAACCGTGCAGCTGGACTCAGCTCTTCACCTTCTCTTGAAGATGATGATGCCATGTTAATTTCCATATACACAATCCTATGGAACCACCAAAGCAAGATATATATATTAATATGTTTGCCCAAAATTAATGATTTTCTTTAATATATATATTGGTGGATGGAGGATTAGAATATAGATGAGTGATATGAAAGAAGATTGGAGTTGACCTATATATAGGGACACCTATTTTGCGTTTTTAAATAATTGATGTGGGTGGGTGGGTAAATAGCGTTGTTGAAATTAATGCATATTCTTTGCTTATAAATCCATCATTTTATTTTTATCAATTTATAAAATTAATATTTTTATTTTAATATTTATAATATTTTTAATTTAAAATAGAGAGATATAACATACTTTAATATTCATGAAATTATTTTATTTTAAAAAATTATTTAATTAATAATATATAAATAATTAATATATTAAATTAATTTTATATCATTAAATTATATGTTACATCATTTAAAATATGTTAAATTATAATTTTTTAGTTTAAATATATATATATATATATATAAAAAATTAAAACTGTTGACTTTTAAAATAAGATGAGTAATTTTATAAATTAGTGTAAATAAAAGATCAAAATTATAATTAAAAAAAATAATATACATTATAAAATATTCGACAATCAATTGTGAACAAAAATAGATGCATCAATCTATATGTATTGATTTTTAAAAAAAATAATAATTAAAGTTGAGCTATTAAAATGTAATAAAGTTGAAGTTTCTAGAACAGAACCTTGAAACTCTTGTGGTGGTGAAAGTATTTTGGCAGGGGTGCATATTAGTGAGTCCCTCTCGATTACAAGAAACCGTTGTGGTCCTTAATTGGAAAGTTGGCCTAATGCTCCTTTAGATATTTGAATATTTCTATATGAGATTTTTGCTTGGAAGTTGTTGTTATGGTATCTATAATTGAGAAAGTTAGACAAAAAATTCTTCTTGGAAAAGCCGCAATCTATTTATGAACTGTCATAATATTGTTATTGATTTATTTTCTTTCTTTTTTCAAGACTTGGTCAAGTACCATTTCTCATATTCAATTTCTTTGAAAATCATTTTGTGATGCTTATTATTTTCATTCTTGTGTGCCTTTATTGTGTTTGTATTGATGTAAATTATGAATTTTCCTTGACACATATTGTGCTTAGAACATTTGTCTTTTAATATATTCTTGTTAACTTCTTCAAAAATATATCTTATTTGAGTGATTTGTCTCTTCATAGCAAGAATATATAAAAATAAATTTATTCTTTTAAAAGTATCCCCAACCAAAAGCTATAATCTTTATAACTATAGAGATTATTCAAAGGTTAATCTCTCTTAACAAATATTTTTTCATATATATATTAATCAGAAATCAAACTATATTTAAGGAGCTCAATAATAACGATAACACACTATATAGATTAAATAAAAGTAATTTGAATCATATGTTTAACTAAAAAATAGAGTGATTTTAAAACTAACAATCATATGTTAAAAAATACAATTTGAAAAGGGAGAGGTTGAAAGAAGAAACCTGAAAAATAAAGCACCAATTGAAGCCTTTGTTTAGGATGAAGGACAAGAAATAAGCATGAGAGAAATTGTTAATATATCCATGAAACTTGATTGATCCTTCTCTCTGTTTTGTTAGTTATTACTCTGTCTTGTGGTGTGAGGGAGAGTTTGCTTTCTTCGTTGGGATGCAAAAGAGGGTCATTCATCTTTGACAATATGTATCACAAAAAATAGAGATTTAATTTAATATTTGACAACGATGCTCCTTTAATATTATTATTTGGGACCATGTGCTAGAAGGACACATAATAAAGGTTAGAATATGTGCCAATTGCTGTTGGATTTCTTTAATCTATCCTTTTTTTCTTTAACTTTCCATTACAAGGAGAATAGTTCTCATCATTCGAAGTTTCATTGACATATGAATAAATTATAATAAAAAATTTAATTTTAATTATTTTAATAATTTATCTTTAACTGAAATTTATTAATTATATAATTTAGTTATTTAGTTTTTTTTATGTCATTTTAGTAGTTGAGACACTTTATTCTTGGAGTAGTTTTGACTTCTCTTACTATATCTATATCATGTGTTTTGAGTAATCTTCCTTAATTTTAAATATATTTTATAATTTTGTTTTTTAAAAAAATTAGTTAATTTTTATTTTATTTTTTATCTAAAAAATAAAGAGACCAAAATTTCACATATTAAATACAAAGAATAAAACATATCTTAAATTTAAATTTACACTCTAACATATCAAATATCATCGATGTAATTATGGAAATTATATTTATAAAATTTGATTTTTATTTTTTTTAATCACGCATCTCCATAAATATGTCACTCTAGTTAGATCATTATCAATCAAATGATAACAAAATAATTGTTTCCAAATGCAAAAAACAGAAATCACTATTTACGTTTAGTCATTGTTATAATGTAGTGGGTACATGTTTTTAGTTTTTCTAAACTTCTATTATCTCGAATTTAGATGACGTATATTCTGAATAGAGGATGAAAATAAATTTAGAAAATAAGTACTATTATAGATTTGATTCTACTATTAAGAATTAAAAATTACTACCACTTATATAGTCACTATTGAAAATCACTAATTTGAACTTGTTTATCAACCAACTTTCATATGTGGACCACAAAATAATTAATTAATTTCAATATTAAATTAATATATTTTTATACTTGAAAGATTAATTAATCATTTTAGGTAGGATCTATTTATTGAATTAAGTAATTGTACCCACGTTTGGTTGATATCGGTATAAAAAAGATAGGTACAGTTATTTAAAGGATTGGTCAACTAGAAAAAAAAATTATTAATAATCAATAAATGATTGTGAGTGTAAAAAAATTTAGCATCCATCCACTTATACTTTATGTAATTATTTTTGGAGGTATTCTAAGAATTGATATAACAAAATAATATAATAAGATATAATTAGAATGATGATACGTACAATATTAATTGTATACCGATAATATATATAGTAAATCATATATATATATAGTAAATCATAATAGGATATTTTATTTAACTATCTAAAGTATGTTTGATAAGTAAAATAAAAAGAGATTAATAACTATGTCCTCAATAACTATTATTATTTTTTAATTAAGGTATATTCTTGCTGGTATAGGAAAAATCTCATTATTTAAAAGGTTTTGAAAATATTTTTTCTTTTCAATGAATGAAGCAAAGAATAAAGACTATTCTTGAAGTAATGTATACAAATATTTGATATGAGCCTCTAAATAAATATTAAATTACATTTCAAATTAATGTACGATTAGGATAACTTGGAAGAAGAAAAATCACAATGAGAAATGACCCAAAATCAAATCCCATAGCAAGAACAATGAACAATAATAATTTATTTCTTTAAAAAAAACAAAGAACAATGAAGAGCAAATATTGGTTTATTGGTTCGAGGTAGGACAGAGACATTTATGCTGTAAGCAATGACAGAATGAGAAAAGTTTCTTCATAGGTGTCAAAGATTTAATGGATAAAATTTACATGAAGGTGCTGCAAAATAATTTTACATAAAAAATATTAAAAAAATTGGGGGTGACAATGGACCACCTAGGCCCCCCCCTTTTGCCTTATTTTTGTAACTTAATTGTGTTATTTTTTGAAGCTTCGGAGTGATTGTTTCAAGTTTTCTAAATTTATTTATGAAAATTAGTTTTCAACGAGGAATATATGGATGAGAAATATATTTTTATGTAATTGTTTTATAAAAAAATTATTAATATTTATAAAGTTAGAAGCGTGATAGAATTTGAATCACAAGAAAATTAGAAGGGTGATAGAATTTGAATCATTTTATGTTAATGAATTTTTTTTAAAAATTCGATAAATTATACAAAACGCTAAGAAGAGGAGAAATCAAATTAAGTACAAACTTAAAGGAAATAGAATTACAAATGTAACATTCAGATCTAATTCGTTTTTTAAGAAAACAGAAATCTTAAATTAAAAAATATACGATTTGATTAGTTAATTGTATATATTTTTTTTACAACATTCTAACTAAATCAACGATAAAATAAAAAAAATATATATATTTAATGGTCCATAGACCTCTAAACAATAAGTCTTTTAACATTATAGATCGAGATTTAATTTAATTCAATTTAATTTAATTCAATTTATGTCCCGCTATAAATTCTAAATTTATTAGATTGAACTTTTTATAATATTCTAAACATTTTTACAAAAAATGATTAAAAAATATATATTGTTGTTTCAATAGTGACTTACATAATAACTTTGTATAAATTAAAATATGTGTTCTTTTTATATAGGGGCTGAAAACATAATCTCACAATTTTATAGATATTAAAAATTTATTTAACTCTTCAAATTAATATTTAGATTAACTAAAAAAATTATTATTGAACAATATTGCCTACATATAGAATACAATGGACAAACATAATCTTTTATCCATAATAAAACATAATCCCATAAGCATTTGTTGAACACAAGACATGTCCTATACTAAGCATTTGTTGAATTATATAATACACATTAGAAATTACCAATGTCTTGTGGAAAAAAGTAATATTTCTAATGCTGACATGAAATGTAATTAATTGCCTTTGTAATATTTCTATAGAACTTTATAGTAGAATATTTTAGATATATATCGTCTAGTAAGAACAATTCAAATAATAAAAATTTGCGGGATATTAATTTTTAAGAAAATTTTATTTTTTAATTTTCAACTTTTATTGATTTATAAAATTAAACAATAATTGAATAGTTTCTTGATGAGTCTGAAATATCTATTTTGTGATTCATAGATATCAGACATTACATGATATGTGTATTTAAATTATGTAGTCTATAGTTTGATTAAATTTATGAGGGTAGAATTATTGCAACATTTCGTGAATAAAATATGATTTAAAATATTATTTATATTTGAATTAATATTGATAAATCAATACAATTCTTTTTGTAAAAGTGTAAGTCTCATCTCTACTTTTTCTATAAATATGTCTTGTGACATATATACGTTAATGATATGATGTTATATCCCTAATGAAAAAACAATTGAGAAAGAGAAAGATCATATCATAAATTATTGACATTCAAGAGGATACAAATATATTAACCATCAATGGCTCCAGGAGGTATACATCCTAAATCCTCTATATTACTATCTATGGTGTTTTAATTCATAAAACTATATTTATAACATGCAAATTTTGTTTCATGATATGTTATAAATTCTAACATGTGATATGAGAGCATATAATTGTATGTTTATGATCCATTTAAATGAAAGTAACATATTTAGATGCAATACACGCTTTAGCGGTTTATATGTTCATGCATTGAAAATATGAAAATTTGTTTGAAATTTTGCTTGGTTATTAAACCAGTGACATATTTTTTGAAATTAATCACTATTTCATTATCAAATTTTCAAAATGATAAGATTTCCAAGAACATATGTTACATATAAAAATCCATTTTTGGAGAATTTTTTGCTTTATTCATCTAAAGCATCTATTTGTCGTAGTCACTCTATGTGTATTACTTGAAATAAAACATGGTTAATCAAAGTATTTTTTGAGAAAATGTTGAAGAGTGTAAACTACCACAATGGATTACTCATGAATATTTACATAATTTTCTATAAAAAAATTTAGATGGTTTTTTGTGTGTGAATGATTTATAATTTAATTTACCTCCAAAACATTAAGTTGTAATTTGATCTTGAGACATGATTTAATAGATATGTGTTAAATGTCAATTTTATTATTATCTACAATTTCTCCAATTCAATTATTGAATTTTAAATGTAGATGATTAAATCTCACATCAGTACAAATAAAATATATCGTAATTTTCTTATAAATACCGTTTCTCTTATTATCTTGTTGGAATTTACCCCATAATATTTCTTGGGGCATTAAGAAGAAAATGAGGTAATATATATTTTTTTTTTATAATTTATGAGGTAATATATATTTTTTATAATTTATGAGGTAATATATATTTTTTATAATTTATTTATCATTGTTCTAACACGTGTATTGAGAAGTAGTGGAGTATCTTTTGTGATGTGTAATCAATCAAAAAAATTTATAGTATTTGTATGTGACTCAAATCTAATGGTTTCATAGTCTTACCTTTATCATTGATGAGACTCTATCATTTACACACAATCTAAAAAAATTAGAGAAGAGATATCTACTTTTTTTTTTTTATACTAAATTTCTTTAAAGATTGGTTGACTTAATGATGCTCTCTTTGATTCGTACATTTGATAAAAAAAAAAACATATAATTACAATTTTAAAAGAGTACAATTTAAATGTCAAATATCACGTCGATCACAATCTTCTTTATCAATTGACATCAATTGCAGTTATTCCAAATTTAAATTTGTTTCTAAATCATTTTCAAAATAATTATTTCTCAACATTATTTGGATTAGCAATTATCATTTTTATTTCTTTTCACTACAAAATTTTTAGTTTATAACAACATTCAAAAAATGTTGTCAAAACATGAAAAAATGTTGCTAAAGAGAATAGACAACATTTTTCGGGTGTCTCATATGCGAACGTTGTCTATTACCTTTATCAATATTTTTCTCGCACTTTTGGACACACTATTTATAAATGTTGCCTAAAGTATGAAATTTCATTCCTGCATAACTAAAAAGTTGAGTTTCCTATTTATATATCTATGCTCTCTTTTTGCTCTTCTCTTTTACCTCATCTTTTGTTTATCATTCTATATATATTCTGTTTTCTTTTTTTGTTTTTTTACTTTCTATTTGAGTTATATATGACAAGTGTTCTTTATTTTTTTAAATATTTGATTTGATTTGATTTTTTTTAATTTATATTTTGGTATGTTTAATTTGATATGCTTAACATCGATCATTAGTCAACCAAAACAACACTAAATTTATCAAACCATAATTCTTTAATAAAGTTAGTATTCTTTAAAATTATTTTCGTGATTTAGCATTCACTCATGCACTTTGTTGGAATGTATTATAATAAAAAGCTAAGGAAGTAATAGAGACTAAATATAATAATAATAATAATAATAATAATAATAATAATAATAATAATAATAATAATAATAATAATAATAATAATAATAATCTAATACCATATATACATATATTTTATGTAAGAATTATATTATACTTAAAAGCCACGTAGTGATTCATTAACTAATAAAGTGAAATATATTAATTATTAATATATAATTATTTATATTAACTGTGCCTTGCATGCGTAATTTAAACTAGTAATATTAGTATAGATATAGATATTTATTCTTAAACTATTAGATGGTCACTCAATCAAAGAATATTTCAATTGTTAATGATTAATAATCTTTTGAGTCAAAAAATAAAAAATAAAAATCTTTGACTATTTAACTTAATATATTAAAGGATTATTAATTAGTGAAAACAATAATTTGACCATTTAACTTGAAGAATATTTCACTAAGTAAATATTTGACACACATGTTGTGATCAACATTTGAATTAACTATATATAGATCTAATTATTGGTTACATTAGCATAAAAATTTAATTCGACTGTTAGAAAAAATGAAATTCAAAACAGTATCATCTTTGTGGCTCATACTTTGCTTGTGCCTCATAGTTTATGGTCCTATTCCAACATTATGTAACAACTTGTATGAAATTGTATGCAATGAGGCAAAAGAAGATGCCAATAGTTGCTTGAATCTTTTAAAAACCGACGCAAGAATCATTTCAGCTAAAGATTATCTTGATCTCTCCAAGTATATCGTGGAGATGTCAATATATAAGGGAACACAAGCTCAAATGCATGTTGATAGAATGGCAGATTACTATCCTAATGATGATGCTTTTAAACAATGTGCAACACAATACATTATAACTATCAAAGCTTTTAAAAGATCATTATATGAATTGGATTTGAATCATGAAAGAGCAAAAACTGATATACAAATTGCTAGTGATGGTGTTACAAATTGTGAGAAAGCTCTTGAACAAGAAAAGGAAAGTATTCAACCAATTCATTCTCTAAACAATCAAGTTTTTTTACTTAGTGAAATTGCTTTTTTAGCTGCAAATCATCTTGCATAGAATGTATAGGCTTATCAAATCAGCCATACTAAATTGTAGGCCTAATGATTTACGATTTTTTTGGTAGACAAATAAAAAACTCAACTAGCATGTTTTTACTATATATTATCTATCTATTATCAATACATGTGGACAAATAAAAAAGTCAATTAGCATGTTTTTACTATATATAGTATCTATCTATTTATCTATTATCAATACATGTTAAAGTTTAATATGCGACCAATCATGCATTTTTACACTAAAATGTTGATAGCACATCGTTTCAAAGCTCAACCCCTAAAATGTAAATATCTCAACAAAAATCTAATGGCATTTCAATAATCATTATAATAATGCATTAACTTATATCTTTAAATTTTAATGGTTGATATCTTAATTCTCCCTCTCATATCCATTACTTTAGTCCTTAAAGACAAACAACCAAAAAATCAATAATAATTTTCTATGAACCAATAAAAATACTAATATATTATTAAAATAATTTTTTTTATTTATTTATACTTTTGAAATCTATGTTAAATACAATATATTTACGTGATGAAAATAGATTTTTTTATTTAAAAAATAACCCTTTTTTAAAAACTATTTATCAATATACTCTCTTTTCAAAATTATATATTACTTTTGCAATGACAATTTAATGTTGGGTTTTTTTTTTTAATAATGTAGAAGCCTGAAAAAGAGACTTCATACATCCATAAAAGATATATTTAAACGTCTAATGTATATAATATATACTATTCTCAGCATTTAAAATTTTATTAATTTTTACTCCCTAATTTGAAATTTATTTTTTTGAAAAATATACATACTTTAGAGTCCTTCAAACGTGTAAGGTTATAAATTCTATATTTTAGTGAATAAAAGTGGATAATTTTTTTTTGTTTTTGTTATGGATTAAAGTCATAAATATATAGGAACTAAACACATATTGAAGATATGTTACATATTTTTTTTATGAATGAATTTTAATGAATTTTAAATTTTAATGTAAATCTTTTTAGTTGAATGAATTACGTTCAAAGTTTAAACTTTTTATGAATGAATTTTAATGAATTATATTATTATATTATTTTCGTTAAGTTTAAAAAACATATGGAGTATAGTCTTTTTTATAACAGGAGATTTCTATATTTAAAATAAAATATAAATAAATAAATTAATAAATAAATAAACCGTAATTCGCCATTATAAAAGTAAACTTCCTTTAGGAAGTCTTCTTTGCAAAGACAACTTTCTACTATACTAAAAAGAGAGAATTGATTGGTATATAATTTTGATATAGAGTATATTGGTAAAAAAAAATTCAAAACATGTTTTTTTTTATAAAACAAAACCCATGAAAATAGACAAAAATAATTCAAAAGCTGAAAGTTTAATAATAAAATAATTGGTTGGAGCCCACAGATCCTTGCGGGGATGTTGAGTTAGTGGTGTTGCTTGGAAGGACCCACGAAGCTCGAGTTAGTGGTGTTGCTTGGAAGGACCCACGAAAGCCCTTGCGGGGGAGTCGATATTCCGGAATCATTACATTGGCATATAGATTAAGCAAGAAGGTCTAACTAATACGCATTAATTAAAGTGTGACTAGTGTTTTATAAAGATAACTAATACATTGTATATCTGGTTTTGGGTGAATTAACGTTATTTAAAATGTGATAGTGTATCTCCTGGTTTTGGATGAATTAACGTTGTTAAACATGTGATATAGTACTTCTATATCATATTGTTATTGTCACGGTACCTGTTGTTGGTCGTTTGGGTGAATTAATGTTATTAATTACGTAAACACTGTACTGTTATATTTTCATTGTTAGTGTATCTTTGGTGAGTTGTGATTTTAACTGTTAAATGAAGTAAATGATTTATTTATATTTTGCTATAACAACTTTGTATGCATGCATATTTTCTCTGTGTTTGTTATTTGGAGATGACCCTTACATTTGACAGGACGTCACATATAGTGTTATTTGAGCGAATAATATCACAATCAACCTAATAGGAGAAATGCGAGAAAGTACAATAGCATGCAGTTGGAGGCTCTGAGATACTTCTGTATTGGTGTTAGACTTGTTTGGTGAGTTTTTCACAAGTCCAAAGTTTGTGACCAACTAGGATTTATGTTTGGGTAGTCAAACGTCGAGAGTTTTGACTCTAGGAGTTTCTTTTGTTTAACGTATTAAATTTACTTTTAGTGATTGTAAATACTTTGATTCTTTATTTTGAAAATAAAACTAAAAAGTATTATTAATTGATTTTAGGATAGATGAGTATTTAAAAATAATCATAAATAAATAAAAGCGAATCTGTAATTTTACGTTTAAAATTTTGGTAGTTAATGTCTCGAAAAAGCGGCATGATACATAACAGGAATATTAAAATTAGACATTAAATAAGTTTTTAGTCTTTATAGAATTTTAAAATTTCATTTATAGTTTTTTTTAAAATATTATATTTTTTAATAAGTATTAAATTATCATGCAAATAGTTTTAGGGCTAAATTACATTCGTGGTCCCTTAACTTAATTTCAGATAACATTTTACTCCTTTATTTTTTTTTTCCTGATTTGATCGTTTATTTTAATTTTAAGTGACAATTTGATATTTTATGTTTTAAAATTTCAACAATGTTATCATTTTTTATACAAAAATTCAAAAAAGAATTCAAACAAAACTCATAAAATTAATTATAATCTTCAATATAATTCAAATTTCATCAAATTTGTAACGCAAATCTTCAAATAAACTTATATTTTCATACTTTATTTGATATTGTTAGTAATAAAGGACTAAATCGGAAAAAAAAAAGATAAAAGACTAAAACGTTAACTGAAATTAAGTTAAGGGACCACAGGTGATATTTAGCCTAGTTTTAGTCTCTCCTGAAATATTATCAAATATTTTTGTATGATTTTATAGCAATCATGTTTACAACATTGTAAAATGTTCTTTCACAAAAAATGAATTCAAAATTTGATTTCTATGTTCATATTTTTGCTACTTTTATTTTAATATATAAAGTTCAAAATATTAATATTTAATATTTTTTAAGTTAAAAAATTTTAAATTTATTAGATTGAACTTTTTATAATATTCTAAACATTGTTACAAAAAATAATTAAAAAATTTATATTGTTGTTTCAATAGTGACTAAAACTATTTACATAATAACTTTGTATAAATTAAAATATGTGTTCTTTTCATATAAGGGCTAAAAACATAATCTCACAATTTTATAGATATTAAAATTTTATTTAACTCTTGAAATTAATATTTAGATTAACTAAAAAAAATATAGTTTTTTTTTTGAAACCCAAACAAACAAATACAATTAAAACGAACATTATATATACAATAGAATACATTACACATGCTATTCTTTTAGCGGGTTTCTATTATAGTAGTGTTTATTATTATTATTATTATTATTATTATTATTATTATTATTATTATTATTATTATTATTATTATTATTATTATTATTATTATTATTATTATTATT
>NC_021163.2:58526493-58557901 GCF_000331145.2 Cicer arietinum | reverse complement strand
TATATATATTATTTTAAGTAGAGTTTTAATACTTTGATTCATTTGAAAAATTTAGTTATAAAAATATTTTTTTTAATTAAAACAAAGTTAATATATTAAATTTTAGAAGTTCATCAAGATAATAGCACACCTTATTAAAGTTCAAAGAATAGTGTTAAATTAATAACTTTATAGAAGGTGAATCAACTCTTTATTTATTAATTGAACCAAATTTCATTGGCTTATTAAAGTAAATTATACTGATGATGACTTATTTTTATAATACATGTTAAATTACTTTTAGTTTTCTAATTTAATGGCTTATTAAAGAAAATTAAATCTTCTAATTTTATTTTTATAAATATTTATCTAATCTTCTTTTTTAGTTTTCTAGTGTTCTAACAGCCATTAAATTATATATTTATACATAATGAAATCAATCTTCTTAACGATAGATTATTATCAGATATAGAACTTCAAGTCTTTCAATTCAACAAACAAAAGATGGATAAAAGATAATAACATATAAAATAAGTATTGGCCAATGACTCAATTAGGAATATAAAAAGAAGTAAAATATAATGGAATAGATGCATCGAGGCCCATTATGATTTACATAGCTCACCCAACTTTATTTCCATGTTTGACACCTAAATTTTATGGTAAACAAAATGTCCTATACTAAGCATTGTTGAATTATAATACACATTAAAAAGTACCAATGTCTTGTGGAAAAAAGTGATTATTTCTAACGCTTACATGGAATGTAATTAATTGTCCTTTAATTATTGAACTTGTGATATTTCTATAGAACTTTATAGTGGAATATTTTAGTAATACTTTAGATCTATATAGTCTCGTAAGAATAATTTAAATAATAAAAATTTGCAGGATATTAATTTCTAAGAAAATTTTATTTTTTTAGTTTTGATTTTTCATTGATTTATAAAATTAAACAATAATTGAATAGTTTCTTGATGGGTCTTGAAATATCTATTTTGTGACATATAGATATTAGACACATTAAAAAGAAAATTTTATTTTTTTAGTTTCGATCTTTCATTGATTTATAAATGTAAACAATAATTGAATGGTTTCTTGATGGGTCTTGAAATATTTATTTTGTGATATATAGATATTAGACACATTAAACAAAAATCGACAGTTAGCCACAATTAAATAGCCACATTCACATTAACAGTGGCTAAAAATCAAATTTTGCTATAGTTAAATCGTGGCTAACAATTACATTCTCTCTTCACCCTTTCAGTGAGCACGTCTATTTTTTCTTCTCATTTTCTCCTTTATTTTTTTTATTCGCTTTATTTTTTTATTTCCTTTCACCTTTTCCCATTCTTTCTTTTTATTTTACGTTTCATTTATCTTCTCTTCTCTTCTATGCTCACCTTCAATTCCCTTTCTCTTCTCTGTTATATTCTGCTCACCGTCAATTGTTTTTTCCACGACATACAAATATATGAAATTGCCACCGAAAAGAACGTCATCGACACTGGATCAACAAGGTATCACGCAACCCAATTGACAATTTAATTAGCCACGGTTGTAAACGTGGCTAATTATCGTTTTTCTTTGTAGTGACATTACATGGTATGTATACTTAAATTATGTAGTCTATAGTTGAATAAATTTATAAGGGTGGAATCATTGCAACATTTCATGAATAAGGTATGGATTAAAATATTATTCATATTTGAGTTAATATTAATAAATCAATATAATTCTTTTATAAAAGTGTAAGTCTCATCTCCATTTTTTCTATAAATATGTCTTTTGACATATATATCCATTTTTTTTCCTGTAAATATGTCTTGTGATATATATGTATATATTAACGATATGATGTTCTTATATACATATTGAAAAAAAAATTGAGAAAGAGAAAGATCATATCATATATTATTGATATTCAAGGTCATTCAAGAGGATACAAATATATTAACATGGCTCCATGAGGAATACATCCTAAACCCTCTAAATTACTATCTATGGTGTTTTAATTCATACAACTATATTTATAACATGCAAATTTTGTTTCATGATATGTTATAAATTCTTACATGTGGTATGAGAGCATGTAATTTAATATTTATAATCCATTCAAATAAATAAAAGTAATATATTTAGACGCAATACAAGTTTTAGTAGTTTATATGTTCATGCATGAAAATATGAAAATTTATTTATTGTTTAGACGCAATAAAATATGTCACTCTCAGCGTGTATTGTTTGAAATAAATTATGGTTTTTTTAGAAAATATTATCCATTTTGAGAGTCTGTTAGTTGAAAAGTGTATACTACCACAATGGATTACTCTTGAATATTTACAGAATTTTCTGTAATATTTTCTAGATGGTTTTTTTTTTTTTTGAATGATTTATAATTTAATTTACCTCCAAAATATTAAGTTGTAATTTGATTTGAGACATGATTTAGTAGATATGTATTAAATTCCAATTTTATTATTATCTACAATTTCTCTAATTCAATTATTGAATTTTAAATGTAAATAGTTAAATCTCACACCAGTACAAATAAAATATATCATAATTTTCTTAAAATATCGTCTCCCTTATTATTTTGGTGGAATTTACCCCATAATATTTCTTGGGGGCATTAAGAAGGAAATGAGGTAATATATATTTTTTATAATTTTTTTATCATTGTTCCAATATGTGTACATTGAGAAGTTGAGGACTATCTTTTGTAATGGGTAATCCATCGAAAAAATTAATAGTATTTGTATGTGATTCGAATCGAATGGTTTCATAGTCTTACCTTATCATTGATGAGGCTCTATCATTTACACACAATCTAAAAAAAATAGAAAAGTCACAGGTCCACCTCTGGACCCACTTTTTAGAGGCACCCGTATTTAATAATAATTTCAAATTTCAATTCAAAATAATAATTTTTTTAAAGAAGTACAATGATTAAAATTCATAATTTTTATTTATAGTATTTATAAAAAAAAATTAGTTAACCTTTAGTCCCTTAACATTTTTCCTTTTTATTTTGTATTTTCTTTTTCCTTTGAATTTTCAAATGATTTTTTCAGTAGTTTAGAGTATTATAAGAAATTTCTTTATAACAAATTAATATTTAATTTGTTATTTGTTAAAAAAAATTGATTTTTTGTAAATTTTGTATACATGTCCTTAACATTAATGGAAAAAATTATTCAAAAATTAGAAAAATATAAAATAGTTGGATATAAATTAGTGACCAAAAATAAAAAGGATAAATTTTAAGGAACAGAAAATTAACAATTTTTTGTAGAAACTAAAAATAAAATACTGAAATTTTATATAAACAAAAAATTTATTTAACTCTTCTTTCTTTTATTATTTTTGGTTCATTTCTTTTTTTATATTTATTCAATTTTCGAACAATTTATATAATTTTATTTTGATTTGACTTATATATTGACAACTTGCTCCATTCTTTTGACTTATAATTTTATTTTGATTTGACTTATATATTGACAACTTGCTCCATTCTTTTGACTTATAATTTTATTTTGATTTGATTTATATATTTTATGTAAGAATTATATTCTACTTAAAAGCCGTGTAGTGATTCATTAACTAATAAACTGAAATATATTAATTATTAATATATGATTATTTATATTAACTGTGCGTTGCATGAGTCATTTAATTACTAGTAATATTAGTATAGATATAGATATTTATTCTTAAACAATTAGATGGTCACTCAATCAAAGAATATTTCAATTGTTAATGATCAATAATCTTTTTAGTCAAAAAATAAAAATCTTTGACTATTTAACTTAATATATTAAAGGATTATTAATTAGTGAAAACAATAATGGTTGACCATTTAACTTGAAGAATATTTCACTAAGTAAATATTTAACACACATTGTGATCAACATTTGAATTAACTATATATAGATCTAATTGTTGGTTACATTAACATAAATATTTAATTCGATTGTTAGAAAAAATGAAATTCAAAACAGCATCATGTTTGTGGCTCATACTTTGCTTGTGCCTCATAGTTTATGGTCCTATTCCAACATTATGTAACAACTTGTATGAAATTGTATGAAATGAGGCAAAAGAAGATGCCAATAGTTGCTTGAATCTTTTAAAAACCGATGCAAGAATTGTTTCAGCCAAAAATTATCTTAATCTCTCCAAGTATATCGTGGAGATGTCAATATATAAGGGAACACAAGCTCAAATGCTTGTTGATAAAATGGCAGATCACTATCCTGATGATGATGCTTTTAAACAATGTGTAACACAATACATTTTAACTATCAAAGCTTTTAAAAGATCATTATATGAATTGGATTCGAATCATGAAAGAGCAAAAATCGATATGCAACTCGCTAGTGATGGAGTTACAAATTGTGAGAAAGCTCTTGAAGAAGAAAAGGAAAGTATTCAACCAATTCATTCTCTAAACAATCAAGTTTTTTTACTTAGTGAAATTGCTTTTTTAGCTGCAAATCATCTTGCATAGAATGTATATAGGCTTATCAAATCAGCCATACTAAATTGTTGGCCTAATGATTTACGATTTTTTAGGTGGACAAATAAAAAAGTCAACTAGCATGTTTTTACTATATATCATCTATCTATTATCAATACGTGGACAAATAAAAAAGTCAATTAACATGTTTTTACTATATATAATATCTATCTATTTATCTATTGTCAATACATGTTAAAGTTTAATATGCGACCAATCATGCATTTTTACACTAAAATGTTGATAGCACATTGTTCAAAGCTCAACCCCTCAAATGTAAATATCTCAACAAAAATCTAATGGCATTTCAATAATCATTACAATAATGCATTAACTTATATCTTTAAATTTTAATGGTTGATATTCTAATTCTCCCTTTCATATCCATTACCTTAGTCCTTAAAGACATCTTCTTCTAGAAAATACATCTTTTTAAATACAAGAATCAAACAAAAATACGTAAAAAAATAAAATAAAATAAAATATTTCTTTTGACAAATTCCAAAAAATAATGTATTATCAGATAATTTAAATTGTTTAAAAATAATGAATTATTCAAATTTAAATCATACAAGATAAAAAACCAAAAAATCAATAATAATTTTCTATGAACCAATAAAAAATACTAATATACTATTAAAATAAATAATTTTTATTTATTTATACTTTTGAAATCTATGTTAAATAAAATATATTTATGTGATAAAAATAGATTTTTATTTATTAAAAATAACCTTTTTTTGAAAACCATTTATTAATATACTCTCTTTTCAATCCTATATACCAATATATCCTCTTTTTTGGTATAGTAGGAAGTCATCATTTGCAAATGAGATTTCCTAAAGAAAGTATACTTTTGCAATAACCACTTAGTGTTAGGTTTTTTTTTCTTCCTAATAATATAGTAGTTTAAAAAAGAGATTTCATACAACCATATTTTTTTTAAACTTAACAAAAACAAATATAATTAATACTTTATTAAAATTTATTCATAAAAGATATATTTAAACCTTTAATGTATGTTATATATTATTCTAGAAGAAAAGAAATAAAAATGATAGTTGCTAATCCAAATAATGTTGAGAAATAATTATTTTTTTTTTTTTATCAAATATACGAATAAAAGAGAGTATCATTTAAGTCAACCAATCTATAAAGAAATTTGGTATAAAAAAATGTAGTTATCTCTTCTTTTCCCGTGACGTGTGTATGTGAAATTTTTTATTTTTGTATTAATTTAGATTGTGTCTATATTTTATTTTAAGAATTGGTAGTTAGTAGAGGATTTACTGTTATATCTGAAATTAATTTATATTTTTCAAATTGATTTTATCATTAAAGTATCTATTATTTTTACTTAATTCAATTTTACTGGAGTTGATTTATAATTAATTTTATCACTAGAAGTATCCATGCTTTCTTATTTAATGAATCACTATGTGACTTTTAAGTAGAATATAATTCTTACATAAAATATATATCTTGCGTTTAATTTGATTCTCCGTGCAAAAGAATGGAGCAAGTTGTCAATATATAAGTCAAATCAAAATCAAATTATATAAATTGTTTGAAAATTGAATAAATATAAAAAAAGAAATGAACCAAAAATAATAAAAGACAGAAGAGTTAAATAAATTTTTTGTTTATGTAAAATTTCAGTATTTTATTTTTAGTTTCTACAAAAAAGTTGCTAATTTTCTGTTCGTTAAAATTTATCCTTTTTATTTTTGGTCACTAATTTTTATACAACTATTTTATATTTTTTTAATTTTTAAATAATTTTTTCCTTTAATGTTAAGGACATGTATACAAAAATTCATTTTCTTTAAACGAATCCTCTACGTCTCAATACACATGTTGGAACAATGATATATAAATTATAAAAAGTATATATTATTTGTACCAACGAGATAATAAAAGAAATGATATGTATAAAGGAAATTGCACCATACTTTATTTGTACAATAATAAAATTGGAATTCAACAAATATCTACTAAAGCATGTCTCAAGATAAAATTAAAACTTAATGTTTTGGAGGTAAATTAAATTATAAATCATTCAAAAAAAAAACCATCTAAATAAATATTACAAAAAATTCTATAAATATTCATGAGTAATCCACTGCGGTAGTATACACTCTTCAACTAATAGACTCCCAAAATAGATAATATTTTCTCAAAAAATACTTTGATTAACCATGTTTTATTTCAAGCAATATATATTGAGAGTGACATATTCTATTATAATATATATGGAGAGTGACTACGATAAATATATTCTTTAGATAGATAAGCAAAAAATTCTCCAAAAAAAAATAAAGAAAGAAACCAAAAATGGATTTTTATATGTAACATATGTACTTGGAAATATTATCATTTTGAAGATTTGAGCATGGAATAATAATTTATTTCAAAAAATATGTCACTGGTTTAATAGCCAAACAAAAATTTCAATACAAATTTTTATATTTTCATGCATGAACATATAAACTACTAAAACTTGTATGACGTCTAAATATGTTACTTGCATGAACATATAAACTACTAAAACTTGTATTGCGTCTAAATATGTTACTTTTATTTAAATAGATTATAAACATACAATTATATGCTCTCATACCACATGTTAGAATTTATAGCATATCATAAAACAAAATGTGCATGTTATAAATATAATTGCATGAATTAAAACACCATAGGTAGTAATTTAGAGGGTTTAGGATTTATACCTCATCGAGCCATTGATTGTTAATATTTTGTATCCTCCTGAATGATCTCGAATGTAAATAATATATGAAATGATTTTTTTCTTTCTTAATTTTTTTTCAATATGTACATAAGAACATCATATCATTAACATATACAAGTCACAAGACATATTTATAAAAAAAGTAAATATATATATCACAAAACATATTTATAGAAAAAGTGGAGATGAGACTTACATTTTTAGAAAAGAATTGTATTGATTCAAAAATATTAATTCAAATATGAATAATATTTTAATCCATATCTTATTCACGAAATGTTGCAATAATTCCACCCTCATAAATTTATTCAACTATAAACTACATAATTTAAGTAAACATGCCATGTAATGTCACTACAAAAAAAAAAAGTTAATTGGTCACGCTTACAACTGTGGCTAAATTACCAATTGGGTTGCATGATACTTTGTCGGTCTAGTGTCGGTGACGTTCTTTTTAGTGATGTTTTTTCGGTGGCAATTTCACATATTTGTGTGTCGTGGAAAAAGGAATTGACGGTGAGTAGAGAAGAGAAAGGGGATTGAAGGTGAAACGAGAAGAGAAATGAAAGGTGAAATAAAAGAAGGAATGGGAAAAGGTGAAAACAATGAAAAAAATAAAAGGGAATAAAAAAATAAAAGAGAAAATGGCAAGAAAAAAAAAATAGGCGCGCTCACTGAAATGTTGAAGAGGAAAAATAAATTGTTAGTCATAATCTAACTATGGCAAAATTTAATTTTTAGCTACTGTGAATGTGGCTATTTAACTGTGACTAACTGCCGTTTTTTATGTAGTGTGTCTAATACCTATAAATCACAAAATAGATATTTCAAGACCCATAAAAAAAACCATTCAAACTAAAAAAAATTAATTTTTCTTAAAAATTAATATGCCGCAGATTTTTAGTATTTGAATTGTTCTTACGAGAGTATATATATCTAAAATATTTACTAAAATATTCTACTATGAAATTCTATAGAAATATCACTTTTTCCACAACACATTGGTACTTTTTAATGTGTATCATAATTCGACAATGCTTATTATAGGACATCTTGTTTATCCATAAAATTTAGGTATCAAACATGGAAATAAAGTTGGATAAGCCATGGGCATAATCGATGCATCTATTCCATTGTATTTTACTTTTATTTTTATTTTTATATTCCTCGTTGAGTCATTGGCCAATACTTATTCTATATGTTATTATCTTTTATCCATCTTTTGTTTGTTGAGTTGGAAGACTTGAAGTTCTATATCTGATAATAATCTATCATTTTGAAGATTGATTAGTTATGTATAAATATATATTTAATTTTAATTTACTTACAATGGGATGAATATGATTGATACATTTTTATTTTTCTTACCAACAAATATTGTTATTTTATTTTTGTAAAATCTAATTTTGATTATACCGTTTCTTACATAAAATGTCTTGTTTTCATGTTCACTTTAGGCCTCAAAATATGATAGGTCCTTTTTAATTTTTTAAAATTAAGATATTTATTTATAAAAAAAACTTTTTCAAACACTATTTTATTTACTATTAAAAAAAATTACATAATTTATTTATGACATGAGTACATATGACAATGAGAAAAATAATATATAAATCATTAAGAAATTCTCAATTACAAAATATTTTTAAAATAATATTATTAATATAATGTGAAATAAAATATAACGGTTATGTTCAGATATTAGGATCAATTTTAAATAACGACTAACAATACTCAAATCAATATAGCTGAATTTATTTGATTAAATTCAGTTTGAACTCGAACACCAATAAAACTAAACCAATTTAATTGATTTTGGATAAATTATTGAGTTATGATATCATTGATTTAATTTTTATATCCTTAGATGATTTTCACAAAAAAATACAATTTGAATTTATGTTGAAAATATAGTGTATTTTAGGTAGCTGATCAGTTGATGAATTAAGAAACATCGATGGAGATTTCTGATAGATATTATGAATTCAAAATTGAAAAATTATTATAACTACTAATGTAGTAACATTTTAATATAATTTTTTTTTTTAACTTATACTTTTGTTTTAAATATTGATGAGATTTTGGGTGGCCATAGCCACGCTATGTATCAAACTTGTAATAACCATGGACATATTAAGTTTTCTACCCGTATATTTTAGGGTTGGTCATTCTTAAATTTGAAACAACAAAATTTTACTTAGTATCCCACGTTTATACCCCTATCCCTTATATTTATTACAAAGTACCAATTTAATCCTTGTTTTTCTAAAAAATTAATTTTTTTTATTCTATTACATTCAACTTGGGTTTTGAAACACATATATTAATTTCATAAAATTTGAATTTTGTGTATCACAAATTTTTTTTCAAGTTTCCTTCCTAATACATGTGTTTTAGAAATTTTGAACTTTTTGTATTTAATTTATTTTCTTTTAAATTTTTCGAAACTCATTTATGTAACATAAAACTTTTAAAAAAGTTTCCTAAAATACTAATGTGTTTCGAAACACTAATGTTTTTAGAAAATTCAAATTTTGTGTTTTATAATTTTTTTTTAAAATTTTTTGGAACACAAACATGTATTAAAAAACATAAAATTTGACTTTTTTTTTTTAAAAAAAGATAAAATTGAATTTTTATTAAAATATTGAGTATGAGTATAAATTTGGAAGTACGAGGTAAAACTTTCTTGAAACAAACACATTTTTAGTGTTTATTGCTTTCAATTTGGGTCATATAGCTTACACTTTAATTACATATGTGAGGAGTGCGTATGTACTTCGATTGTGAATGGTTTAAAGACCTTCAACTGGACTTGGACTTAGTCTCTGTTTGGTAAGATTAAAAAATGAGTTTATAGTTTACAAGGTATAAGCGCAACTTGAAAAGTTACAAGCTTTACGAGGATTTTTAATATTTTTTAAAAAATATACAGTAAAATGAGGTTTTCATAAAATGTGGATAGAAGTATAAGTGTATGATTGTAGGGTAAATTGAAATTCAACGTGTGTTTAAAAAATTTTGATTTTTGTGTATTAAATCTTTTTTTTAAGTTTTCTGGCAAATTTAATGTATTTAAAAAATTCAAACTTTTTGTAACACAATATTTGTCAAGTTTTCTGAAAAAATTGAAAAAAGTTTTTCGATACACAATTATGTTTTTGAAATTTGTGTTTCGGAAAATATTTTTAAAATTTTTCAAAACACAAGTTTTTCTAGAAAACTCAAATTATGTTCCGAATTTTCTTTTAAAAGTTTACTGAACACATTTGTGATGTAGCTAAATATCACTAGAAGGGGGGTTGAATATGGATTTTGCTGTTAAAAATAATTTTCAAGTGTTTTAAAAGCTATCCTCTTGCAGAGGATGGCAAGCCCAATGATGGATTTTTCAAAACCTTCATATTTGAACTGACCTAAAGAGTGAAAGAGAAATATAAGATTGACACACATTGTTTTTATACTGGTTCACCCAAAGATGGCTACTTTCAGTCCTCACACCCTTTTGAGATTTCACTAATGTTCAAACAGATCAACCTCAGACAGAGGATGATTACAACTTGTGTATTCTTAAGCTTCACCAAGCTTACAATCATATTTCAAATATTTCCAAGTGTAGCTCACGTGGAAATTACAGTGTGATATGAGAGTGATTGATTCTAAATACTTTCTCAAAAGATTAACAAAGATCTAATGTAGGATTTGTAGAAAGTATGAAGATATAATGGATGTTGCTTCTTAAAAGCTTTAAGATCTTTGATCTTTTTAATGCAATGTGTTGTATTATTTGATGAAGATCAGCTTGCTGCAATTTATAGAGGTCATGTGATGTTCATTTCATATGCCAAGCTTTTTATGACCGTTGGAAAATCCATTTTAGAAATGCCAAGGTTTTTTTTCATAATTACGAAAATGCCATTTAGCTCCTTGGATGGATGCAATCCATGTTCAAGTACGAGGTAGCAGATTTTCTGGGTACTTGGGGACACGTGCTGTCATTTTCTCTTTCCTTTCTTTAATGTTTGAAGTTTATGTGAAGTCATTTTCGTTCTCCTTTCTTCAATGCCTTGATAAAGCTTCACATGTGAACTTTTTCTCTTTCCTTCATTTAATGCTTGTAAGAACATGTGATGTCCTTTTCATTCCTTTCTTCAAGGCTTTGTAAAGGCTGTCTCTTTGTAAAGGCTTCACGTGTGAAGTCCTTTTCTTCTTTCCTTGCCTTAAGACATGTGAGCAATTTATTTTGGACTTGTTTGTTGTTGCCTTTTTGAAGATTGACTTTATAATCTTTTTTAAATCACACAAGAGTACAGGTAGCCTTTGCATATGACATGATGGGTTGCTTTCATAAAGTGTTGGGATGTTTTTCAAGATGTTGACTATAGGCACATGCTAGTGTAATCCTTCCTCGTACCTTTCTTTTACCTCCTTACTCCTTTTCTTCAAAAGTTTTTCTTTATCATTCTTTAATAGTATTTTGCTTTTGTTGAATGAATCAAACAATTCATTCTTTAATACTATTCTGCCTTTGTTGAATGGATTTAAATAATTCATTCTTTAATACTATTATGCCTTTGTTTAATGAATTCAAATCAGCGAGGACGCAGAACTGCAGTTTCACCAACTCGTGAGGCCATCCTCGATATTTTCCATACTTAACATTTAACTCATAATTTTCTTCTTTTTTCCTGAATGAATAATAACCTTTTTCTTATATGAATACACTTAAAAGCACATATTAGTCATTAACCTCAATCATAATCTTTTAATTAATTTTGTTATCATTAAAACCATTTGAGAGAGATTTTGTCTCAACAATTTGTATATTGAAAAACTTTTTTTAAAATTTTTTAGAACACAAATATGTATCACAAAACATAAAGTTTGAAATTTTTAAGTTTAAAAAAAATAAAAATATTTTTTTACTAAAATGTTGGGATATGAATAAAATTATGGGAGTATACGGAAAAAATTTGTCAACCATTTCCATTGAACTTGAAACTTTTTGAAGAGCTAAATACATTGATTTGGTCTAAAAGTAAAAAATAGTCCTCAATTTGCAGGTTACCAATTTGAACCCCACCAGCATTATTATAAAGAGATAAATATAAATTTCTTGATAAGTATTTATATTTATTAAAATTAAATATATTTTTAGTATTTATAAAATTTTAACATTCAATTTTAATTTTTCTAAAATAAAAATACAATTTTTAGTTGTTGTAAAATTATCTCACAAATAACTTTAATCTCTGATGAAATAAAATATGTTTAATTGTTCTACAATTTTAAAAACTTTGAATTATATTTTAGAAGTATGTTTAGAACATTATAAAATTTCGTCTACAAAAATTTAGAATTTTTGAAAATTAAATGAATTAAAGATGAATTTTTTAAATGAGAAATAGTCAAGATAAAAGTAACAAAAATATAGAGTTAAAAAAAAATTAAAATTTGAGGTCATTTCTTATGGAGGAACTCTTTATATTATTGTAAATATGCTTGAAAAAAAATCTTTTAAAAATGAATATCTACTTAACACCAGAGACTAAAATTGTATGCATGAAAATTTTATAGAGACACAAAATTATATTTTTATTTTATAAAAACTAAAATTAAAAATTAAAATTATATAAAAACTAAAAATATATTTAACCATATTTATTAAATCCTAATATATATAATCACTGCCTTGGACCTAGTATCGAACCTAACCCCAAACTTTATATATATATATATGGAAAACTTTTGAACAGCGGTATTTTACAAAGAAAAAAATAGATAGAAAACAAGGTGTATTAGCAAAAATAGAGTCCAGAAAATCACACTCATAAGAAAAATCAATTATTTGAACATCGTTGGGCTCAGCTTCTTGGGCGTAATCAATTTTTCGACAGCTATGCTATTCTCAGAAATCTACTCTACACCCCCCACATATACCTACAATTCTTCTATAAATAAAGTTAAAAGAATTTCATTCACTTTTTTTTACTGATATTTGAAACTTTTCAAAAATCAGTTATCTAAAATTCAAAATTCTAATACTTTGATTGATTATAAATTTTTTGAAATACAAAATGAGTTTAGATTTTTGAAAGTTTTGATAAATATTTTTCATAGTTTTGAAAATAGAGATTATTGTATTTATTAAATATTTTGAAGCTTTAATCTTTAAAAAAATTTTTGAAACTTTTAAAACCTTTAAAGCATTAAATTTTAAAAAAAATTCAAAACAATTTTTTTTTGAAATTTAATATTATATTTCGAAAATTTCAATCAAAATGAAAGTTTTAAAATTTTGGAATATTACTCAAATTTTCAAAATGTATATTTTTTTTCTCCAAATAATTATATATATTTTTAAATATTGTATTTGTAATATAAATATTAATTAAATTTTGTTTATTTTTTAACTTATATATATATTTTCAAATTAAATCATGTATGAGTAGAGTTGATGGTAAAGTTCTTGCTACACCGATTATAGATTCTATTGATAAATTCACAAATGATCAAGTAATCTTAATAATAATTGATAATATTAGTTTTTAATGTATACACATATGTTGATGTTTTATCTAAAATATATTTTGAAGAAAAATTATATTTGAAAGGATAAAAACTATAGGAAGATAAAATGAAATGATAATAATAATAATAATAATTACCATTAAATCTGATACAACTATCAAATAAAGAAGAAAAATATACAAATTAAAGTTTCAAAATATGCGAGTGAAAAAGTGAAGGAAAAAAATTATACTTTAGATATATAGGAAAAAAAGGTAAAACAAAGTCTTTTTTAATGTATTGGAATTGAGAGATATAAGTAGTCGTGAAGAGTAGAATACTTCGAAGTATACATGTCATCTCCCAATACACATTTGGTCTATTAGGAATGAGAGGAGAGAGAAATTAAAAAAAAAAGTGTAATTTAAATTTTAAAATCAAAGAAAAGTCAATGAGAACAAAATCTCTTGTAAAATAAGTTGTGTTCTTCTATTTTGGTAGGATTTGAAGAGGAAGTGATTAATATAACTTAATTTTTTTTTATGAACTAAATACAAAATCATTAAAAAAATTATCCATTCACTTGTTGGAGAGTCTAGGGGTATGAGTAGGGATAGGAATAGGCTAGACTGTCCGTTAGGGGTCTATGGCCTGACTTACTTATGATCTGACCTATTTAATAAAAAAGGCTAGGCTTAGGCCATTTTTAAAGCCTATTTATTTAAATAGGTCAGACTCAGACTTATAAAAAAAGTCTATTAGGCCTGACAGGCCGGTCTATATATATTTTATTATTTATTAATATTATTTATTATTATTATTATTATATTAATAATATTATTTCCTATTTTAAATTCTATGAATTAAGCAATTACTCAGTAAGTATTCCATATTCAGTAGTTGTTCCATATTTGGTAGTTGTTCAATTAGTCAATCTCAGTAGTCTTCCATATTTGTTTAAAAGGTAATAATGAGTGTGTTTGTTTCAGAAAAAAAAAAATCTATTATTTGACACACAAAATTATTTTTTAGGGTTTAAAGAATGTTTGTTTCATATTTTTTTAAAATTATTTAAATAAGCTTTTAAATAGGCTTCCAAACCAGACCAGACTTTTAAAAAGACCAGACTAGGCCGAAAAAAAAGCATATGATAGGCCGTAGGCCAGACTTAGGCCTAAAAAATAAATCGTAGGCCAGACTCAGGTCTTTCAAAGTCTGACCTAGTCTGACCTATTCCCACCCCTAGGCGTGAGGACAATAGCGGTCTAAATGCTCTAAAATGACAAGAGAGTTTGACATTACATGTTCACAAAAAAAACCTTAAGACATTAGGTATATGGGTAACGACTACTCTTATATATTTTACATTTAGTTTATTTTTAATAAATATGATACTTAACTAGGACCGTCTTAAACATTTTAGAGGCCTTGTTTTTAATCTTAAAAATTGAACCTCTAATAAAAAGAAAGTACAATTTAATAATAAAAAAATAAGATTAAAATAAATTTTGGTCGCTATATAATTTCAAAATTTTATTTTTAGTCCCTACAAAAAATTCTCAACTTCTTAGTTTTTAAATTTTTTTTTCACTTTTAGTCCCTATTTTAAAAAGTTTTTTTGTTTTTTATTTTTATAAAAAATAATATTTGTAGTCCCTAAAAAAAATCAAAATAGAAACTAAAAATGAATAAATTTATTTTAATCATATTATAAAAAATAATAAAGCTCTCCCCAATTGGAACACTCTGCTATTAGATTATTTACACAACTCAATAATCGATTATTTACACTAATCGTATCATCTGAAAAAAATATAATTCAATATGATAACTGATTAACTCTTTTTTTTTACAACATTTAGGCGAAGAAGGAGAGGAGATACTTAAGCATCGTATAGGAATAGGATTGCTTATCGATGAAGTCTCTAGCTACTATTGTTATTGCCTTCATATTTTCCCCATTCATGCAAATATTCACTTTGTTTTCTCACAACTTTAATGATGTATCATTAGATTTTTTTAAGAATAAATAGGTATATACAAAAAACTAATAATTGGGTTTAATTAACCATAAAATTTATTTGATATATACTTTCAACGTAGATATTTTTTATTCTGTCAATTAATTTAATTGTCATATTTTTAAAAAATAATTCACTTTAATTATAATAATTAGAAATGACATATATAGTAATTTGTGGTCGGTTAATATTGTAATTTTTTAAGCTCACAATACATGGAAATTAAATTCTTTTTTGTTAGTTGGTTTAACATGGACAACTTTCTCATTCAACTAAACCATAATATAACAAAAACAATTCAAGTAACTTTCGTAGAAAGTATCATGTTAACAATTGGTGGCCACATTTATGTAAATCGTGTGTGACTTGAACTTTATCTTGCATTACCTACTTTACACAAATAAACACTAGAAAGTTTTTGTCATAGACTTAATGAAAGCACACGAATGAGTGACTTGTTAGTTTGGCATTTGAGCAAAGTGGTAATTCAGGGTGACATGAACCAATATTGTTGAGCCTCATAGATAAAGTCCTTATTCATTCATGAAAAAGATAAAAGTTGTGGTCCTTAACTATATATATTTAAGTGCATGAACCACTCACTATACTTTTCCTCAATGGTAAAAAAATCAATAGAGAAATATTTTCTTCGCACAATATATGACATTACAGAGTATATTTATACGTTTCGACTTTTAGTGTCACCCTTTTATTTGTTCTAATAATATTATTTAATTTCATATATTGTGGTTCTTAACTAAGACACAGACCACTCCTGATTTTATTAGGAGAGGGTCATATTCCTATATTTCTCTTTTCCTCTTTTACAATTCATTGTTTAATCCAAAATCAAAATAAATGAGTCAAGCAACATAATATTTATTGAAAGCCTTGTTTATTATTAAAATTCAATTGATTAATAAAATACTAAAACATCAAATTTAATAATAACTAATGATAGTTCTCCAATAAATCATGATCTAATATGTATTTGTTTGAATCTGAAGTGTGAGTTAGAGTCATACACTAAATGAAAAAATAAATGTTGAATATCATATAAGTGAAATGATTTGTATATCTAATGTTTTAAAATTTTGGGTGAAGATGTGATATCTACTCAATTTGTGTATTGGCTTTAATGACCTAAAAGAGATATCAGAGCCGACTATTGATTTAGATGATCGATTCTTTTATCGAATTTTTTTGGTGGTTAGTGATATAGGAAAATTTTCTAAGGAAATATGGCAAGTGATTTTGTGTTTTTTCTGATCATAAGGTCTTGAATCTATGTACAATGTAGAGTTGGTTCTTGGAAACTTTTGTTACTTGGACACATCTTGTACTTCAATTAAAGTATCAGTTTTTATTGAATTCATTTTGGCCTATAAAAAAATAGAGATGACACATTTAGAGACAAAATCTTTTTCTTTATTGATTTTATCTACAAAAACAAATAACTATATGAAGTTGATGGTTTAAGTGCAGTTCACGATGTAAGTAGAGTTTATTACAATGTATGGTGTTGTAGCCCATTCAACATGGTTAATGAATTAATCATTTTTTAAACAACTTCATTTTAATTTTTAATTTTTAATTTTTAATTTTTAATTTTTAATTTTTAATTTTTAATTTTTAATTATTTGTGTTACAAAATTAATGCTTTTGATTTTATTTTTTTGAAATAGTGAAAAGTTTTTTAACAGATGTGGTTAATTATATAGATTTGGAAAATATATTTAGATTGGATGTGATTAAATGTCATTTTTTAATTATATTGAGTGCATAATTTTACATTGTGAACGATCTTATTAAAATTATGCTGAGTTAAGCTTATGTTCCTCGATTTTTATTTTTATTTATTTCTTAATTAATCTTTTTTGCATATAATATAAAAAGAGTTATACATTTTACTTTCATTTTTATATTCCTATTATTTTACGTGATGTTTTTATTATTAATTTCCAACTTTTAGATTTTTTTAATTACTCATTTATTTTAATGAAAATGAAAGACCTTATTAGATTTTGATTTTTTTAGTCAATTTAAACGAATGTAACAATAATATTAGGATTAATGTTCTGATCGTTTATATATATATATTTTTTAATTTAATTAATGTAAGTTTTAAAATTACAAAAAATTAATTTATTATTATAATATAAGAGTATTATAAGTATTGTTATGATTATAATTATTATGCATAATTGCTCTTGCGCTCCCTTAATTTGATTTCCGATAACACTTTAGTGTTTATTTATTTTTTTCTTTTCGATTTAGTCCTTTAATTAATTTTAAGTAAACAATTTGATCTTTTATGTTTTAAAATGTAATCAATGTTATCCTTTTTTTACAAAAGTTCATCAACATTTTTAAACAAAACTCATACAATTAATTATCATCATCAATATAATGCAAATTTTATCAAATTTATAACTCAAATCTTTAAATAAACTCATATTTTTATTCTTTATATTTTTGAATTTTTATAATAAAAATAAATAAAGGACCAAATCGGGTGAAAAAAAGAAGATAAATAACTGAAGTGTTATCTGAAATTAAGTTAAAAGACCGCAAGAGCAATTGTATCTAATTATTATTATTAGTATTATTATTATAGCATTATAATTTGACGTGGTTAAATAAAATATTTCAATTTTCCTTTTATTAAATTGGGTATATATTTTCTTTTATATATTTATATTAGAATTATAATTATACATTTTTTTATGTTGTTATTATATGTATTTTTATTTTTCTTTATTTACTTACTCATTTAATTATTTCAAATTAGACATATTTTTATTTCACTTAATATAAAATTTGAATTTTGAATGATTTTTTTTTCTTCACAAAATCAATGTTTTTTGATGTAGTTTAGATTTTTAGAATTTATATGGTTAAACAGTTTTTTATTTGAATTTAATTTCTATTTATTATCAATAAAAAATTTACATTGTCCACGTATTACAGTCAATTATGTATGTGAATAGGTTAGGATATAAATCAATTATTTTTAATAATTTGACTATTATAATTAATTTAACAATGTAAAAAAATTAATTGTGTGTATATAAGTTAAATTTTTTTATATAATAGATGTGAATACGTGACTTTTCTTTTCAGTTTTTTTTTTTACTTTATTGGGTATATATATATATATATATAAATATAAATATATATATATATATATATATATATATATTATAAGTTTGCCTAAAAATTATAATTATTGTTGTTATTACTAGCATCTTTATCATCATATTGTTAATATATTTCGAGTATGTTTTAATTTTTTTTTTATTTTGTTAAAAAATTATTCTTATTATTATTTTTAATTAGATATTTTATTTATTTTAATTTTGATTTTATTATTAAATTTTCAGCTTTTGAATTATTTTAGTCTATTTTCATGGGTTTTTTATAAAAAAAACCCTGTTTTGAATTTTTTTTACCAATATACTCAATTTCAAAATTATATACCAATCAATTCTCTATTTTTAGTATAGTAGAAAGTTGTCGTTTGCAAAAAAGACTTCCTAAAGGAAGTTTACTTTTATAATGGCGAATTACAGTTGATTTATTTATTTATTTATATTTTCTTTTAAATATAGAAATCACATTTTATAAAAAAGACTATACTCCATATGTTTTTTAAACTTAACCAAAATAAATAAATAATATAATATAATTCATTAAAATTCATTCATAAAAAGTTTAAACCTTGAATGTAATTCATTCAACTAAAAAGATTTCCATTAAAATTTAAAATTCCTTAAAATTCATTCATAAAAAAAATATGTAACATACCTTCAATATGTGTTTAGTCCTTATATATTTATGACTTTAATCCATAACAAAAACAAAAAAAAAATTATCCACTTTTATTCCCTAAAATATAGAATTTATAACCTTACACGTTTGAAGGACTCTAAAGTATGTATTTTTTACAGAAAAAAATATCCAAATTAGAGAGTAAAAATTAATAAAATTTTAAAAGTTGAGAATAGTATATAATATACATTAAACGTTTAACTATATCTTTTATGGATGTATGAAGTCTCTTTTTCAGGCTTCTATATTATTAAAAAAAAAACCCAACACTAAGTCGTCATTGCAAAAATAATATATAATTTTGAAAAGAGAATATATTGATAAATAGTTTTCAAAAAAGGGTTATTTTTTAAATAAAAAAATCTATTTTCATCACGTAAATATATTGTATTTAACATAGATTTCAAAAGTATAAATAAATAAATAAAAATATTTTAATAATATATTAGTATTTTTATTGGTTCATAGAAAATTATTATTGATTTTTTGGTTGTTTTTCTTTAAGGACTAAAGTAATGGATATGAGAGGGAGAATTAAGATATCAACCATTAAAATTTAAAGATATAAGTTAATGCATTATTATAATGATTATTGAAATGCCATTAGATTTTTGTTGAGATATTTACATTTTAGGGGTTGAGCTTTGAAACGATGTGCTATCAACATTTTAGTGTAAAAATGCATGATTGGTCGCATATTAAACTTTAACATGTATTGATAATAGATAAATAGATAGATACTATATATAGTAAAAACATGCTAATTGACCTTTTTATTTGTCCACATGTATTGATAATAGATAGTTACTATATAGTAAAAACATGCTAGTTGACTTTTTTATTTGTCCACCTAAACAATCGTAAATCATTAGGCCAACAATTTAGAATGGTTGATTTCATAAGCCTATACATTCTATGCAAGATGATTTGCAGCTAAAAAAGCAATTTCACTAAGTAAAAAAACTTGATTGTTTAGAGAATGAATTGGTTGAATAATTTCCTTTTCTTGTTCAAGAGCTTTCTCACAATTTGTAACTCCATCACTAGCAATTTGTATATCGATTTTTGCTCTTTCATGATTCGAATCCAATTCATATAATGATCTTTTAAAAGCATTGATAGTTAAAATGTATTGTGTTACACATTGTTTAAAAGCATCATCATTAGGATAGTGATCTGCCATTTTATCAACAAGCATTTGAGCTTGTGTTCCCTTATATATTGACATCTCCACGATATACTTGGAGAGATTAAGATAATTTTTGGCTGAAACAATTCTTGCATCGGATTTTAAAAGATTCAAGCAACTATTGGCATCTTCTTTTGCCTCATTGCATACAATTTCATACAAGTTGTTACATAATGTTGGAATAGGACCATAAACTATGAGGCACAAGCAAAGTATGAGCCACAAACATGATGCTGTTTTGAATTTCATTTTTTCTAACAATCGAATTAAATTTTTATGTTAATGTAACCAACACTTAGTTCTATATATAGTTAATTCAAATGTTGATCACAACATGTGTGTCAAATATTTACTTAGTGAAATATTCTTCAAGTCAAAATGGTCAACCATTATTATTTTCACTAATTAATAATCCTTTAATATATTAAGTTAAATAGTCAAAGATTTTTATTTTTTGACTCAAAAAGATTATTAATCATTAACAATTGAAATATTCTTTGATTGAGTGACCATCTAAAAAGAATAAATATCAATATCTATACTAATATTACTAGTTTAAATGACTCATGCAAGGCACAGTTAATATAAATAATCATATATTAATAATTAATATATTTCAGTTTATTAGTTAATGAATCACTACGTGGCTTTTAAGTAGAATATAATTCTTACATAAAATATATGTATATATGGTATTAGATTATTATTATTATTATTATTATTATTATTATTATTATTATTATTATTATTATTATTATTATTATTATATATATTTAGTCTCTATTACTTCCTTAGTTTTTTATTATAATACATTCCAACAAAGTGCATGAGTGAATGCTAAATCACGAAAATCATTTTAAAAAATACTAACTTTATTAAAGAATGATGGTTTGATAAATTTAGTGTTGTTTTGGTTGACTAATGATTGATGTTAAGCATGTCAAATTAAACATTCCAAAATATAAATTAAAAAAATCAAATAAATCAAATATTTAAAAAAATAAAGAACACTTGTCATATATAACTCAAATAGAAAGTAAAAAAACAAAAAAAGAAAACAGAATATATATATATAGAATGATAAACAAAAGAAGAGGTAAAAGAGAAGAGCAAAAGAGAGCATAGATATATAAATAGGAAACTCAACTTTTTAGTTATGCATGAATGAAATTTCATACTTTAGACAACATTTATAAATAGTGTGTCCAAAAGTGCGAGAAAAATGTTGCCAAAGATAATAGACAACGCTCGCATATGAGACGCCTTAAAAATGTTGCTTATTCTCCTTAGCAACATTTTTTCATGTTTTGACAATATTTTTTGAATGTTGTTATAAAGTAAAAATATTGTAGTGAAAAGAAATAAAAATGATATTGACTAATCCAAATAATGTTGAGAAATAATTATTTTGAGAATAATTTAGTAACAAATTTAAATTTGGAATAACTGCAATTGATGTCAATTGATAAAGAAGATTGTGATCGACGTGATATTTGACATTTAAATTGTACTCTTTTAAAATTGTAATTATATTTTTTTTTTTATCAAATGTACGAATCAAAGAGAGCATCATTAAGTCAACCAATCTTTAAAGAAATTTAGTATAAAAAAAAGTAGATATCTCTTCTCGTAACGTGTGAATGTAAATTTTTTTATTTTTTTATTAATTATTTTTGTATTCTATATTTTATTTTAAGAATTGGTAATTAGTAGAGGATTTACTGTTATATTTGAAATTGATTTATATTTTTCAAATTGATTTTATCATCAAAAGTATCTATTAGTTTTAATTAATTCAATTTTATTGGAGTTGATTTATATTTAATTTTGTCATTAGAAGTATCCATGCTTTCTTATTTAATTTTTATTTTAGGTATTTTCACTTTATATTTTATTTATTTATTTATTTTTATTTATTTCACTTTCCTGTGTTAACAAAATCATAGAATCAATGAACGCTTAAGAAAAAGTAAAACTATATATGTTATCAATATTTCATGCCCGATTAAATATCATTTTTTTCTTATGAAAAAATGAAACCAGTTATCAAAGATAAGTATAATGAAACATATTAAGTAAAACTATTATCTCATCGATATATTGGGTTAAACTTGATTCTCCGTGCAAAAGAATGGAGCAAGTTGTCAATATATGTCAAATCAAAATCAAAATCAAAATCAAATTATATATATGGTTTAAAAATTGAATAAATACAACAACAACAAAATCAACCAAAAATAATAAAAGAAAAATGAATTAAATAAGTTTTTTGCCTCTATTAAATTTTAGTATTTTGTTTTTAGTTTCTATAAAACAATTGAACTTTTAGTTTCTTAAAATTTATCATTTTTATTTTTGGTCACTAATTTATATCCAACTATTTTATATTTTTCTAATTTTTAAATAACTTTTTACATTAATATTAAGGATGTGTTTAACAAATTATTTACAAAAATTCAAAAGAAATACAAAATCGAGGATAGAAAGAAAAAACAACGTTAAAGGACTAAAGATTGACTAGTTTTTTTTTTATAAATACTAAAAATAAAAATTTATGAATTATAATCATTTTACTACTTTAAAAAAGTTTATTATTTTGAATTGAAATTTGAAATTATTATTAAATGCGGGTGCCCCTAAAAAGAGGGTCCAGAGGTGGGACATGTGACTTTTCTAATTTTTTTAGATTGTGTGTAAATGATAGAGCTTCATCAATGATAAAGCTAAGACTATGAAACCATTCTATTTGAATCACATACAAATACTATAAAATTTTTCGATTGATTACACATCACAAAAGATACTCCTCTACTTCTCAATACACATGTTTGAACAACGATAAATAAATTATAAAAAATATATACTACCTCGTTTCCTTCTTAATGCCCCCCAAGAAATATTATGAGGTAAATTCCAACAAGATAATAAGATAGACCATATTTATAAGAAAATTACGATATATTTTATTTGTATTGATGTGAGATTTAACCATCTACATTTAAAATGTAATAATTAAATTGGAGAAATTGTAGATAATAATAAAATTGGAATTTATCACATATCTACTAAATCATGTCTCAAGATCAAATTACAACTTAATGTTTTGGAGATAAATTAAATTATAAATCATTCAAAAAAAAAAAAAAAACCATCTAAAATTTTTTATAGAAAATTCTGTAAATATTTATGAGTAATCCATTGTGGTAGTATACACTCTTCAACTAATAGACTCCCAAAATGGATAATATTTTTAAAAAAAATACTTTGATTAACCATGTTTTATTTCGAGTAATACACATAGAGAGTGACATGTTCTATTACAATATATACGGAGAGTGACTACGACAAATAGATTCTTTAGATCGATGAATAAAGCAAAAAATTCTCCAAAAAATAAGAAAGAAACTAAAAATGGATTTTTACATGTAACATATGTTCTTGGAAATATTACATTTTGAAAATTTGATCATGAAATAGTAATTAATTTCAAAAAATATGTCATTGGTTTAATAACCAAGCAAAATTTCAATACAAATTTTCATATTTTCAATGCATGAACATATAAACCACTAAAGCGTGTACTGCATCTAAATATGTTACTTTCATTTAAATGGAACATAAACATACAATTATATGCTCTCATACCACATGTTAGAATTTATAACATATCATGAAACAAAATTTGCATGTTATAAATATAGTTGTATGAATTAAAACACCATAGATAGTAATTTAGAGGGTTTAGGATGTATACCTTATGGAGCCATTGATGGTTAATATATTTGTATCCTCTTGAATGTCAATAATTTATGATATGATATTTCTCTTTCTCAATTGTTTTTTAAATATGTATATAACATCATATAATTAACATATATATCACAAGACATATTTATAGAAAAATTAGAGACGAGACTTACACTTTTACAAAAAGAATTGTATTGATTACCAATATTAATTCAAATATAAATAATATTTTAAATTATATTTTATTCACGAAATGTTGCAATAATTCTACTCTCATAAATTTAATCAAACTATAGACTATATAATTTAAGTACATATACCATGTAATGTCTGAAAATTGAAAACTAAAAAATAAATTTTCTTAAAATTAATATCCCGCAAATTTTTATTATTTGAATTGTTCTTACGAGCCGATATATATCTAAAATATTCTACTTTGAAGTTGTATAGAAATATTACAAGATCAATAATTAAAGGGCAATTAATTACATTTCATGTCAGCGTTAGAAATATCACTTTTTCCACAAGACATTGGTACTTTCTAATGTGTATTATAATTCAACAAATGCTTAGTATAGGACATGTTTATCCATACAATTTAGGTATCAAACATGGAAATAAAGTTGGGTGAGCAATGTGCATCGTAATGGGCCTCGATGCATCTATTCCATTGTATTTTACTTCTTTTTATATTCTTCATTGAGCCAATACTTATTCTATATGTTATTATCTTTTATCCATCTTTTGTTTGTTGAGTTGGAAGACTTGAAATTCTATATCTGATAATAATATATCGTTTTTGAAGATTGATTAATTATGTATAAATATATAATTTAATGGCTATAGGAAATGTATAGAAGATTTAAAAAAAAGAAAATTAGAAAACTAAAAGTAATTTAACATGTACTAAAATAAGTCATTATCAATAAAATTTACTTTAATAAACTAATGAAATTTGGTTCAATTTATAAAAAGTTGACTCACCTTTCATAAAGTCATGAATTCAACAATGTTCTTTAAACTTCTAAAATATAATATATTTAAACTTTGTTTTAATACAAAAAAAATATTTTAATAAAAAAAAACTATTTTTAATAATAATTAAAATTTTCAAATGAATCAAAGTATATCAAAACTCTACTTATAAAATACTAATTAATATATATATATATATATATATATATATATATATATATAAAAGTTCGTGTAGCCAATAAAATAACAATTAAATTTTTGTACATTCCTTTAAAATATCATTTTATTTTTATCTCTTTTTTTTTTATTTTATCATCAATATATTACATATATCATATCCCTTTCTTTATTTCTCAAAATATATGTATATTTATAATATAAATTAAACATTTTTTTTCATATATTATTCTCAAAATTCGTTGGAGTTGATTTATTTAGATTTGTCAACTATTTCTTTATCCGACATATCTTTTGGTCTTTTCTAAGTTGAAGTGAATAAAATGTCAACAATTCATAATGAAAATGTTACAATTAATCTATATATTACTTCCATAACACTCTTCTAACTTTCGATTAATTAGTTGTAAGAAAAACATATATCTTTTTTTTCTTTGAATAAGTTTTTGTATACAATTTTGTTACAAATGAAAAATGTAGCATAAGTTGTAAGCACAATTAAAGTTATTTCCTAACCCATAAGGCACCTAATAAAGATTGAAAAGAGAACAATATCTAACTCATACAAACAAAGAAACTATGAACAGTGTAATAATGAGAATAAGTGCGAACTTTTTGTGAGATGATTATATAGTAGAAAGGCCAAAGAAATAAATAAATAACACATTAGAGTTTGGACGACAAGGATACGTGTCATTGGAACATTAGCTTAATAGTTAAGAAACACATAGCACAAAGTCCCTTTTTTTTCACCCAATTCACAAAGTTAGAAAGTATTGCAATTTTCATATTTCTTTTAGGCCATCCACTATTTTATACGACGAGCAAACAAAATATTCGAAAAAATTAAGAATTCATTATGCGTACTTAGTCGTTATTCATTATCCATAAATTTCATAAACTCAATTATAATAACAATAAATGCTATCATTATTAAGAAAGAACAAATAAACAAACAAACACATTAGATTGAGGGTGAGACATGTAATAAAAATTAGAAATTAGTAGAAAAATTCTTCTATATATAATGTTCCATCTAGTTGGCAATACTTGGAAAAATAAGTAGCATCCAGCTAGCTAATTCCTTAGACATAGACTTCACACCAACCTTTACAATTGCATAAAATCACTATAACTAACTCACTCAATCACTCTTTAAACCACTTTAACAACCTCTTCATAACTCACTCACTCTAATCGAATCCTAACCGCAAATACAATGGATTTTGATAGACTTGGACCGTCCGATCCAGGTGGTTCTTCCCGCCGCTCCACCGCACCTCTAACAAAATCCACCACACCCAATCCCACCCAAAAAAATAAAAAGAAACTCATCATACTTTCAATCCTCGCCGCCGTTTTAATCATCGCCTCCGCAATCTCCGCCGCACTCATCACCGTCGTTCGTTCCCGCGCTTCATCCAATCAAAATTCCCCGAACCTCCGCGCCAAACCAACTCAAGCAATCTCCCGAACCTGTAGCAAAACTAGATTCCCCACACTTTGCATCAATTCACTCCTCGATTTCCCCGGCTCCACCTCCGCCTCCGAGCAAGAACTAGTTCACATCTCATTCAACATGACTCACCGTCACATCGGCAAAGCACTCTTCGCTTCTTCAGGCCTCTCGTACACAGCAGCAAATCCACGGGTCCGTGCTGCATACGAGGATTGCCTAGAACTGTTAGACGAATCCATGGACTCAGTTAAACTGTCTATGGATTCACTTAATACGTTCTCGACTTTATCCCGCGATGACGACACACTGTCTAACATCGCGGGATCAAACGAGGATGTGATGACGTGGCTCAGTGCCGCGTTAACTAACCAAGACACGTGTCTCGAGGGATTTGAAGACACTAGCGGGAGCGTGAAGGATCAGATGGTTGGTAATTTAAAGGATTTGTCGGAACTCGTGAGTAATTCACTCGCGATATTTTCGGCGAGTGGTGATGGTGATTTCACTACTGGAGTGCCGATACAGAACAAGAGACGGTTATTGGAAATTGGCGAAATTTCGCGAGAATTTCCGAAATGGATTAAGAAACGAGATAGGAGATTGTTGAGTTTACCGGTATCGGAGATACAAGCTGATATTGTTGTGTCTAAGAGTGGGAATGGTACGGTGAGGACAATCGCTGAAGCGATTAAGAAAGCGCCGGATCATAGTAGCCGTCGATTCATAATCTACGTGATGGCAGGAAGGTAATTAAATAATTTAATTAATTAATTTTTTATGTCTTTTGTTTTTTGTAGTTTTGGAAAGAAAAAATCATTATTAAAACTTTTTAGTACTAAAAAGTGTACAATTTTCGAGATAACGAACGTAGCACTTTCTAATAGCTATTTTTTTTTGTTTTTATTTAACCGACTACATAATTGTAGTGGCGGTGGTGATATGATATGTACCAAGAAAAAGGATATTGAAATATCACTTTCTACTACCTGTATTATTTTTTCAAAAGAAAAGGAAATTGAGTCGGTGATGAGATATTATTATTGTTTTTTATTTATTTATCAAAAGTGATTATTATTGTTAGAAAAAGGTTTATTATATTTACATGCACTTGAATATTTTTTTTTACTACATATGCACTTGAAAGTTGAAACATGTAATGATGTGAAGGATTGATGATGATAATTTTTTGATACTGTTTTTATCAAAGCAAAATTGTGCTACTATATACATTTCAAAGTTCAGAATATATATTACTAGGTAATCATATAATAGTATACAAATTGCAATACTAGTAAATGTTAGTTATTTTCAGGGGTAAGTTTAGTAGTGTTTTTTGCTTATGAATGATTGTATTGATAATAAAAGATAAAAGTTTTGACATATGATCTGACTTTGATGGAATTTTCAGGTATGAAGAGAATAATTTAAAGGTTGGGAAAAAGAAAACCAATATTATGTTGATAGGAGACGGGAGGGGTAAGACTGTCATTACAGGGAGAAAAAGTGTTGCAGATGGCATGACCACTTTCCACACCGCTTCCTTTGGTAATTTCCTTTTTATATGCTTGTTCTATGCGCTTTTCTTTTTATGGTAAAAGGTTCTATACATAGTTATGCCCCTTTATATTTGGTTTTTTTAAACACTTTCAGTAATCTGGAAAATTCTTGACTCGGTCTCTTTTTAATTATCAATTTTATTTTATTTATATAAATAATAAAATTATTAAATTTTCTATTTTTATATTATTTTTAAATATTTATTACCTCAACGTACCTACATTTTTTCTGCAATAAATAAGTCTTGACAAAATGATATTTGATGTAATTTTAAAATTTGAAGACGATTAATAAAAAATAAACGAATGGAATATTTAATAATAGATAAATAATAAAGAATAATTAAATTAAATACCATGTCCATGCACGATAATAGAAACAGCGGAAATTACACATGGCTGCATCTAGAGTTTGGTATATTTTAAAATACTCTTAGCTGTCTAGTTGCACTTGCATGTTTATATCGTGAAAGTGTACTTACTTGAACAATATTACCCCCACCTTTTCTGTATTTACGAGGATGGAACAATACATTGACAGCATATTATTTTAGAAACAAAAACAGCATGTTTGATTGTGATGTTTATGTCATCGATGCATATACATTATTGTTCCCGCATAATGCCTATTGCTCACGTATGTCGAGTCTTTGTAGTTATCTCCACTTTCGCAATCCACTAATTGCTTACTTTCATTTTACCCAAAAGATTACAAAAATTATTACTTGATTAATATTAAAAAAGTTCTTGTAAACCTTATTTCTTTTACGGAACTGAACCTTACTACTTACTTTAACAAAGTTAATTACAAATAGTTCAAGCCCTATAGTTCTAAATAAACGAGAAAACGAACCATTAATTATAGACTGATTTTACACTTAACGTTTAATGGGAATCTAGTATTAATGTTTTTATAGTGTATAATCTAGTATTATGTTAAATCACCACACTTTGTAACTGTATTTTAAAACTAATGGTAACTCAATGCCTAAATTAAATTATTTTTATCTATTTTATTATTGCTCCTAATGAGTGAAAAAGAAGTAATAGTTGGATGTTACAGTTAATTTAAAGACTCTGAGCTCAAACAGTCAACATAGTGTTTCTAAGGTTAAACTTTAATTAATTAATTAAAGCGTGACATTGCAGAAATCTTACGCATTCTCCGCCTTACTTAAACCAATTAATTAATCATTTTCTTCTTGACTTTTATAAACGGAGTATTAATAATCAATTGTTTCTTTTCTGGTGAAAAATCAATTGTTTCTTCGTACACCCCAAACATCAATCAATGACTCCAAATTTAAGCAAAATTAAATTATTCGTTATGGGTCATCATGCATTACAAGACAAAATTATTGACAATACCATATTCTTCAATCTATGGTTAAGAATTAATATATAAAGTACAGTTTTTAACTTAATTTAATTATTCCAATTATTAGTTCACACTTTGTTACTTGATGCAGCTGCTAGTGGTGCCAGGTTCATGGCACGTGACATCACGTTTGAGAACTATGCTGGACCGTCAAAGCATCAAGCGGTGGCGCTCCGCATCGGAGCAGATCACGCGGTGGTGTTCCGATGCAACATTTTGGGGTACCAAGATTCTTGCTATGTGCACTCTAATCGTCAATTTTTCCGTGAATGCGACATTTATGGCACAGTAGATTTTATATTTGGAAATGCTGCGGTAGTTTTTCAAAAGTGCAATATTTACGCACGAAAGCCCATGGACCAACAAAAGAACACTATCACGGCCCAAAATAGAAAAGACCCGAATCAAAATACGGGTATATCTATTCATGATTGTCGGATCCTACCTGCCCCAGATCTTGCCCCAGTTAAGGGCAGCGTTCAAACATATTTGGGTCGTCCGTGGAAAATGTATTCTAGGGCTGTATATATGTTGTCGTATATGGGTGATCACGTGGACCCACATGGATGGTTGGAATGGAATGGAGACTTTGCTTTAGATACATTATATTATGGTGAGTATATGAATTATGGGCCCGGTGCCGCTATTGGACAACGGGTCAAATGGCCCGGATATCGGGTCATTACTTCAAATGTGGAGGCCAATAGATACACCGTGGCCCAATTCATCTCCGGTTCGTCGTGGTTACCGTCCACCGGTGTGGCATTTTTGGCCGGGCTATCCACTTGATCTCCACTACAAATATATATATATAGAAATACTTGACATTGTTACTTGTTACATAGTCCAAGCCAGTCTGTAAAAAAAAAAATAGTTCAAGCCACCTCAATTGGGGGGAGTATATGGCTTCTATTTGTTATAGTTTTATTTTGTCTTAATTGTCCCAAAAATATGGTTTTTTGGGCGAAATTTATTTTGTCAATGATGCTAATAATAAATGTTAAGTTGTAATCAAGCTCTATATAATAATAGGTACTCTTGTAATTGCATTGTTTCCTTGCCCCTCAAAGTCAAAAGTGTTTAGTTGACTCAAGAAGTTTTTGTACCATTTTCACTTCACGTTCGTTGATAAAAAAAAACAAGAATATTCTTTACTCAATATAAAGATAAATTAGGAAATAGAAAAGAATGGTGCAAATGCAATGACAACTTTAGCATATTCACTTTGTCCCACTTGGTCTATTGGACCATGTGATATGTGGCCCATAAATTGTATTCTTTTATTTTCTTACATGATAATTAATTATTTCCCTAC
>NC_021163.2:58419456-58526371 GCF_000331145.2 Cicer arietinum | reverse complement strand
TACAATTGACTTGACTCAATAAGTTTATAAAATATTTATACAAATAAAAATAAATAAGGAAGGAATGGTATGATTATAATTTACAACCTCATTGATTTTGTCCAACTTGAACTAGTAGCATCATGTGGCATGTGGGTATCATGAGGTGTGTATCTCTCCTCTATTTTGAAGAGTATTGATAATATCCTCAGATTTGCTAATCTTCTTTGATTGGATTTGGTCAGTTGGTGGTTGTTTAGGACAAAAGAGAGAGGAGCAAACATGTCGAAACACCTTACTAAGTAATGAGGATTGTAGTGTGACACATTGTTTGTTCACGTTAATTTGACATGTGTATTCATTGTCACAAGCCAAACTCACATGTCCAACACTAGGATTGTTTTCCTCCACATGCATAAAATTATTATTATTATTATTATTTTGAGCTATTCATAAAATTATTTCTCATTGGACCCTCCGAAACAAAAGGACTTGTTTGGAAGTTAGAGATTAAAAATAAACATGAGAGGCTCAAATCTGGCTGGGAAGAGAGAACTAACTTGTATTTTTAATATATTCTTGCGGTTGATACTTTGTACTTATAATATGATTATAAAAAATAAAAAATAAAAATTTATGAAGACTCACTCAAATTGAATTTGATGCAAAATCTAAAAGATTATTTATTTTGTGAAAACATTTTTTGTTTTCATCTCTTAAATTTAATGTTAATTATATCTGTTAATAAAAAAATAGAGATTTTTAAAATGAATAATTGTCTATATTTTTATAATCAATGAAAAAATAAAAAAATAAAATATTATTTTCATAAATGCATCTTTTATTAACTAACACTTCATCATTTTTCCATAACTATGACTAATTTAAAAAATCTCATTAAAATAAAATAAAACACATTTTTAAAAACAAAAACAGTGTTTTCATAAAGTAAACAAGGTTCATGACTCCTCTTCTCAAGGCGTGGCAGATGAATTAGAACACTCAAAGGAGTTCCAAAATTAGGTCTAGAGTTTAAACCATTTGTCTATATAAAAACAAAACAAAAATACACAAGTTTCTGCATAGATTATACTTTCAAGTATTTTTGTCCCCGTTTCTATGTTTGCAACAAACAAAACTTCAAAACAAGGTACATTCTATAACAGAAACCTCTTTAATTAATCCCATAAAATTCAAGAAAAATCCCAGTTCCAAATCTTGTTTATTACACAACTTGAGAAAACTGAAAATTTCAACATCCAGAAAGTTGCACATCTTGAGAAAAGTGAAAAATTACACATCTTGGTTACTCTACTACAACAACATACAGAAAGGTTGGTATAGTGTATAGATATACATCACCTGCAGTGTCCCAACACACACAAACAGACAATAAAAACCACATGATCAGCTGCAAAGATTTGGTATACACACACCCCCATCTGGATTCTGTTGTTCTTTCCATATTCTTCCTGTGACTCTTAGTTTCAATTCCTTCCTATCGCCACCTGAGAAAAATAGGGCCATGTTTCGTTGAATTATGAGACCGTCGTGGCTATCTCGAACTTTACGGTGGCTGTCACGGATACTCCGTGGTGTACCCTCCCAAATGAGTTTTCTGCCATTTGCACCAACCTCAAGGCTATAGGTATAGTTCCGAGCCTCGTTCTCATCTCCCATGAAACGAAGGAATGCCATGTAAACTGGAGCCATGCCGAGCTGGAAAGCTTCAAAGTGAAGGCAGAAGTATTGGCCGAAACAATGAAATACCTATCAAAGAAAATGTAAAAGAATTGAGTAGTGAGATAAGACTACACTTGCAGCTAACAAAGTCCTAGTATTCACAGAATCACGTATTTGACAGTCACACGATCTTGACTGTCAGATCAAGATTGAGTCGCACATTAGCAATCCGATTTTGAGCTGGTGAATGTGTGATTGTGTGAATAAAAGAAATCCATATTTATAATGGCTGAGTATTCCGCTTTAAATATTTGGCAAAGGGTACAAATAATCTATGAAAAAAATTTCACAAGCACACTTACAGTGAGCATCCAAGTTGCATTCTCTACTTCACGGGGATTCGACTTCACATAACGGTGGTTGAATGTGCATCCGGTATGCATATCCACCTTATGATCGTCCCTCAAATGTGCAACAAGGAAGGGAATATCTCCAACGGCGGAGCACTCTGATCCAGCGTAAGGACAAGTGTATGGTCTAAAATTGCATACTGTCTCATGCTTAAGCTTGCTGTAGTATGGAAAGATTTCTGGACATCCAAGAGAGAAGTACTTGCAAGGTAACTCAAGTGATTCTGCAACCTTCTCCAATGCCAAACACCTAATATCTCCTAGCTCTTGTCTACAAGTCGGACATCGATTGTGCACCCTTGTTTTACATGTGGAACACAATGTGTGTCCATTGTGGCACTGCAAGAAAGCTTTTTGTTACTTTTCTTTTTGAATTTTTGGCATACACATACTTTTTCTAGCATGTGTCAAGTTCCAAGTAATATGATTCAATCATGATATGGTTGATTTTCGAAGATGTTACGAGTATGTAAATAAAGAAAATAAATGCATAAGTAAATATTAAGTCCTAGTAACATTCTAAGGGCCAATAGAAATTTTGGCCTATCGAACCACACAGTCACATCGCTTAAAGATCACCAAACACTGTCAAAGTCCCTTCATATGAATACCGTCTGATTTAACTCAACTACTTCAAAACATTTTTGTTCCCTAAGAATAGTCACGACAAATCAATAAAGATACTAGTAACACGACAAAGTTCTGAATCAATTGTAAACAATCAAACAACCATTTTCTTAATTGGACATGATTAAACTAAAGTAGACCCTATGTAACAGATTGTCAACAAGCAACAGCATCAGCAAGCAAATCCTTTTATTGGAAGGTAAAATTGGCTACATAAATCAAGTGATGCCATTGTGTTTTCTTTTGTAAATATCAAATTATTAGATTTTCTGTATTAGGTACATCAATTTGAGCTTGTCTATATATTCCGATTAATATGCATATACTCTTGACATGATTAATAGTATTCATAATATTTTTCTACACAGATTCAGGAAACTTGTAAGCTAGGAATGATAGATATCCATTCACCTGCTTGAGATGGAGTGTTATAAATATGTAGTTATTTGATTTTTTGTATTAGGCTCATTATTATTGGTTGTACTGTTAACACGACTAATAATATTTAGACTATTTTCCCACAGTTTTTATGAAAACTTATGTTTGACCAAAAATCACATATGAAAAGGCATCACTACTCCTGAGTAATAACATGATAAAGGGGGGAAATTCAAGGAATTTCTTTATCATGCCACAATACATTATTCCCTCAATAAAGAAAACCTTCCAAGGGAACAAACATTAACTAAATAGATAATATTTTGTGCTCAACAAAACCAGACCAGAACACTTATACATAGCATTACAATTTAAAATTAATGAGGAAATTGACAACTAGACTCGTAAAAAGAGCAAAACAAGTCACAAGGTTCAAAATGAGTGTATAGTGAAGGATGGTGGGAATGGGTTTCAACTCACCAGTGTTGGATTCATTCACCTGGATGGCCTGTTGGTTCATTGCAAAGTTACAAAGGGTTTGTTGATGTTTTCTGGTTTTTGATTTCAATTATGCTGAGTTGAGACTCGATACATCATTGTTCACCTCCTATGCAAATGAGTTCACTTTGGAATGTTAGATGCATCTTTGGAGAGACATTGCAAGCAATTTAACACTTATTTTGTTGTCCAGCGTCATAAACTTGTGTGGTCCTATGAGTTAAATCTTATCAAGAGTTCGACAACCATGGTCAATCACTTACTACTTTTCACTAAAAGTAGAGAAAAATCTGAATTGGAATGAGTCTCTTTAGGGTCAGATTCCATCCTTGGCTACATTCCAAAAGAATTGGAGAAAGTTTCTCTTGTGATAGAGTACATGCAATGCTTGTCCAAAATTAGTACGTTGTCTGTTCTTACATTGTTCTAAAGATGTCTCTGTATGGAATGCCTTTTTGGACTTTATGTCTAGGACCAACTTTTGATGACAGTCTTTAGTGGTTTTTAAAGAAGAGGTTAAAGTTTAATGGCACTGTGCAATCTATGCTTTTAGAGCAATTATTTGGACAATTTGGCAGGGGGTGTGATAGAACACTGCAAATTAAGAGGAAGGAGGGCCCAAAGAGTGGGCCCCACTTACCCAAGTCACACACATTTAGTTTCTAGAATGATGGATGGAGGGAATAGAAGCTAGTTAATAATGTCTCTTATTCTATTGATATTCCATTAAAGGAATGAGGGAGGGAGAAGTGGGAAAGGCATTCAGTTTCAAGAAGGATGAATGAAAGGAATAAAAGCTAGTTAATAATGTCACTTATTTTATGTTATAAGAATGAGGGAATAGGAAGAGGGAAAGGTATTCAGAAAATATTCTAAGAAATAATTAGGTGAATTCTTTCTCTAGTTAGGAGCAATTTTGCTCTGGTTTAGGAGTTCTTAGAAGTTAGAACTCTGGTTTAGTTTTTCTTTTTGCATCCTTTCCTGATCTCGTCATTGTAAGAGATACTACTCTGAATTTTAAGAAATAATATACCTTTTTCTTCCATTAAAATTCTGAGTTCTATCGGGTGTGCAACCTAGCAGCCTTAATTGCGGAAAATTTGGCCTACCTTTACCGCAGCCTCCAGCACCTTCATTGTGCTTGGTGTAAGGGGGTGTGTTTAATCCCACATCACCTAGAGATCTAACCTTTGTAGTGCTTATATGGCTTAGTTCTCATCTTACGAACTAATTTTGTGGGATGTTAGGCCCTAAGCAAATTTTCAGATGGTATTGTTGAAATTATGAAATGATGAGAAATAATAAGAATTTGAACATTATTGATAATAAATTGATAATATCTTGATACTAATTGATACAAAAGACTAAACTACAACCGTACAATCCCTATTTATAGGGATACATAGACTCAATCCTAAATAAATAGATAAACCAAGAAACAAATCATAATAATAATAATTAAAATAAAAACTAATCCTAAGATTTAATATAAGATACTCTAAGATTGTAAGCGGATCTTAGAAAATAACCTACGATACTCTAATATTATATCAAAGATATCATAAGTTGTTTTATTATATTCTAACAGGTATCAAAGCCTATCCTAGATGTATTGTTGAGTTGCCAACATCATCAATACTCCAGGCCCATTGGGCCATGGAGTGTGTTGGAAATTCCACCATAATTACTGCCCCTAGTCGCGCCTCAATTGTGGCAAATTCAGGCTTCCTTCTTTACAGCCTCCAACCCCTTCATTGTAATGACCAATGAGTGTCAAGGGTGGGTTTACTCCTTCTTCGCCTATAGATAAAGCCTTTGTAGTTCTTAGAAAGCTTAAGTAGTCCTCACCTTACAAGCATATTTTGTGGAAGAGTCTGATCAAATTCATGTGCCTCTTCAAGATCTAAACATTTGAGTAACTCTCACATATGACTTTCATCATTATAAGTGATTGATGTCAAGGGTCAACTCACAAAAAGCTTAATCCAGTAAGAGGAAACACAAAATTGGCTTCAAAATCTCTAACACGCCTACTCGTGCAAGAGCCCTTTGGAATTTAATAGGGGATATTGCACAGCCTACTTTTACCAACATGTGCTAGAATTCAACTTTCATTTAGAAAAAAGGGACGCAAACTTGGTGATGGACTTTGATACCATATCAATAACCAACTGTCCAAAAAGCTGTAGGTAAAGGCACTTAAAAACAGTTTCATGCCTTACTTGTCCTCTCACTCAAAAAGGCTTCAATACCATGTCAAGAACGAACAGTATTAAAATCTTATAATGTTAAGGTTAAAGTTGAAATAGTTTCATTTCTTACAAGTTTCAACCCAAGCCAAATCAAGACATCTAAAATGATTCAGAGTCAGACATGGCATATGCTTTGTACATCGTACAGTAGCGAAGACTTTCAACAACTCTAAAGCATTTCCAAGCTGAAGCATTTTACACAAGTCACAAGATATACAAAACTAAGATTCCCTACAGTGATCAGACAATATCTTGTTAACTGCTTACCAAAATTCGAACACATGGTTCATTGCTTCAAAGAAGAATATGTAAACAATCCTACAACCTAAATATCAACCAATCTCTCCAACGCATGATCTTTATGGAACTGGAAGCACCAAGTAGTAGCATTATGCCAAGTTCAAATATTAAGCACGTTCCTAAAGAGTAGCCTAGTGGTTTGACTAGGGACATTGAATTAGTTATTACAGGAGTTTCCCCCTCCACTAACATATAGACTAACTACTAATATTTTCCTATAAAAAAAATAAAAAATAAAAAATATTAAGCACACAAGGAAACATGAAGATGCAACAAGAATCTCTCTTTTGCACAAATTGAATAAACACGAGTTTAAAATTTGATACCATTGCAAATTCCTTGACTCAAATCCAAACCTAGCTTTATTAGTTACTACTTACTAGCACTGTAAGCATCTTTATGAGGCAAATTTTAACCCCGTAACTTAAAACACTTATTAAGAGTTCGAAAAGTCGAAATTACTATTCGAAATGTTGTAACTAATGCAATAAATTGCCATACTTTTCAATAAATAATATTCCATTTTGATTCCTTAACCACAACTTAAAAGAGCATTAGTAGTTACTAGTTAGCATGACCCTTTTCCTAATTCTATAATCATCAATCAGCTGCATCGATTATGGTCAAACAAACTTGCTCAATTACTCTAAACAAAATGTTTTTCTCAATGAAATGAAAATGCAAACTCAAAAACCAAATTCAAAAGACATCCTAAGCCCCAAAAGAACAAATCAACTAAATAACACTACAAAGTAATAAAATTTGTCAAACAAGTCACAATAATCATAAACAATAAATAAATAAAAACCCTTTTTCTCTTCACAACCCTAATATGAAATGAATCAAATATGACAAAAACACAAACAAGACAAAAATGAAATAGAAAATAACTAACCTGATGAATTGGAGGATACATTGAATTGGTACAAACAGGACATTCCAACAACTCATGAACGCTTGTTGCAGGAGCAATAGTTGTAGAACCAATAACAACATGATTGTTATTTCCATTACGAGGTTTCATTGAAGAAAACTCAGAGTGATGATTATGATGTGGATGAGGATGAAGAATACGATGTTGGATCTCATCTTCATCCATTCCATCAGAAGATGACACACACTCAATGCTATCCAACTCCATCTCAAAATTAACAAAACCAAATTCAAAAGAAAGAAATACCCAGTTATCAAAATCCAAAATTTCGAAGTTTTAATTATCTGGGTATTTCTCTCTCTCTTTTCCTTTCTTTTGAATCTTCTAATTTTCTCTCTCTTACTTTCCCGGTAAAAAGTTTATGAGAGGGAAGAAAAAGAAGAAGAAGAAAAGGAAAATAAGAGAAGGAAGATGGTAATAATCATGGATCGATGAAAAGGGTTGATTTTGATGAACCAAACAGCGTTATGTAGAAGAACAGGTTCTTTTCTTTGAGTTCTCTCTCTCTCTCTTACCGAGGTTGAGGTTGTCTCGTGTGAAGTGGGAGAGAGAGAGAAAAGAAAAACAACCGTTGGATTGTTAAATTGAATGGGTGATTGATTGATCTAACGGTCAATTCATTTTTGTTGTATTATTTATTTTAGTTTCTTTGTTGTTAAAAGAGTAAAGCCGAAAGGTCCGAAACTGACAAAAGCAGTATTGAAGAAAATGAATTCGTAACGATTATCGTACAATTTCAACTAATAGTATACACGTGTTGTTTATCATCATCTATGACGACATTAAATTTGTAATCATTTTAATGTTTCTTTTTGTGATCATTTTAATGTAATAGATTTTTTAAAAAAATTAGGGGTTTGTCATTCCATAAAAATGTACATACACTTAAATACTTGATAAAATAAATAATTTTTATTTATTGTAAAAAATACTTATATAGATATAATATTTTGTGCAAACATATAAAAATATATAAATGTTATTATAATTATTTTTTTAGTGGGTGGAAATTAATAATTTATTGTATTAAAAAATTATTTTATAAATGATATTCAAAAAAATTATTTTAAATAATTTTTAAATTCTTTTATTTATTAGAAAGAGATAAAAGTTAGTTAAAAAAACTGTTTAAGTAGACTCAAAAGAAAAGGGTATCTTATTTGACAACTTTAGCCTCTCATTGATTAACTAATTTATGCATTGGTTTTACAGTTCAACCGGTGGATATAAAAGAGAAGTTCAATCGGTGGATATAAAAGAGAAGTTCTACCTACAAACAAATCCAGCTTAAATTCAATGATCGCATTGTGTGCAAGCGGTGCAGAGCAAACTTAGTGAGAAAAAAAACAATATAAAATCATGAAAACAAGGCAACTACCATGTAAATTCTATTTTTATAAATTTTTACGAGTTTAAGAAAATTATGATAAAATTAATAAATTTTTAATTTTAATAGTGCTTTATGAATTTATGATTTTATATTAATTTAAATTAAATATAAAGTTTTAATAAATCTGAACCAATATATAATTTAATTATGTATGTGTTGTAATATTTATTAATTTTAAAAAGTAAATTATTAGTGTTGTTTTTATAAACAACTATTCTGCCTTTGATGTGAGTTTGTCATTTTCTTACCATTTTATTTGAGTCTATCATAAAAATTTATTTATTTAAAAATATTTATGATCTATTATGAAGATTAAATATTAATTATTATTAATTCTCATAATATCATATCATTTACATATATTATTTAATATTAAATAAATATTTCCCATAAGGATGCATATTCGAACTCCCACTATCCCTATTCTCAACATTTACTACGTGTAAGCTATTTGAAAAATAAAATTATAGGCATTTGCATGGTTTGCTAAAATTTTATGGAATATCGATAGTAATCCTGTGATTGCAAAGAATGCAAATCCCCTAAAATGATCTTTACATGGATTCAAGTTCATGCACCAGAAGTTACAAAATCAAAACAAACATTATAGAATTTAATTAAATTTCAACATAAAATGATACAACCAACATGCATGTCAAATTATTATCTCCATAGTTCTAGCTACAAATATTCAAAAACTGTCTAGTACTATTTTCCAACAACAAAGAAACTTTGATACACACCGTTCTTCATAAATGCATGAGTACTTGGCCTTATTCTACACATCAGAACCAACCAACAACATTCAACTTCAACCTTCATGAAATTTTCGAAAATTTATGAAAAAGTTGTTGCTGGCGGACTTCGGCTTCATCGGAAAAACTGCAAGATCGCCCTAGATTAATACAAAGTTTATGTTTATAAAGAAACCGTCGAAGAAATTACTAATATACATTCAAAGAAGTGTAATGTTTTAGAAAATAATAATGCATGGCAGGAGAAGAAAAAAGATTAAGAGTAAAGTACTCATTTAGCTTCCATCAGTTTAATGGCTTCAGCGGTAGCAACATCAGCAGCATAGAGTGCCATCTTCTTTATCTACACACAATGAACAAATAGAGTGTAAGAATAAAGAAACATTGCATAAATAAGGCACTCTTATTAACAAGAGTAAATAACTAATGTGTATTAGATGGTATAGCAACCACCAACACAGCATGCAAATTTTAATATGTTGTTCAATCCTAGAAGCTAGCTAGATAGAAAGAATTAAATCTTTTGATATTATTCTAAAGAGGTTAAAGCATCACTGTATCAAATTTGTGATATGTGAGAAACAAATATAAATAACATGTGTTTCAAAATAAAATATTGTGATAACCTTTTTTGTGATAACTTTCCAGAATGATGCAAATATGTACCTCTAATTTATCTTCTTTAGATCTATGGTTTTTTGGAAGTAACCGAAATTCCTCTGTCAATCGAACGCATTCCTGAACATTCTCAGGTGAAACGAAGTCCATAGCCACTTTTATGCAAGACTGAGAGAAAATAAATAAGATGTGTCAAACTATGTAGCACAAAATTGTCAAAATTAAAAAGGTCTTATTAGGGTGGAAATAGGTTTAAGCTGTCTTGAAAAGATATCTAGAGACCTATTTTGATGAAGTTTATGTATATGAAATAAGTTTTACATCTTCTATTTGGCGCTTTGTGGTTCAAAAACCCACAAGTCCTTGGATTGGAACAACACTCTGAATTCTGATACCATATTATATTTTTATATTGAGTATGACGCAACCCTTACAAAACCAGTTTAAACGGTAGGGGATTTTTCTCTCATAAATATATTTTCAGATTCATATTTCGTCCAACGTGAGACTGTCGACAGATCTATTGTTGAATTTTAGAGATAAAATTCTAGATTGAAATAATTGTTGATTGCAGGTAAATTATTCAGTTATAAGCAGAAGTTTCCAGAGCTAGTTTAATTCCTTTAATTTTAATATAAAATTGGGATCCTTGTCTTGTTTTACCTTTCGATTTCTCACTTGATGTGGGCATCCGGCAGGTATGAAAACAGCCTCCCCAAGATGTTGCTCGAACGTCCACGGTTCAACCCCTGGTAGGGAAAAAAAGTTCATGTCTACAAAATCCACATAAAACAAATAACTAATTAAATCATAATTTCATACCATATTCCAGCTTTAGTTGCTTCTTATGCTTCTCATTTAAATAAAGGATCTGGTCATGAATAGGATGAATCACCTGAAGCCAAAATTATTGATTTAGAAAACAAAATTATCCAAGACAACAATAATCCGATGAAGGTAACACTACTGTACTTACAGAATTTACTGGAAGATTAGTTATGTGGCGAAATTCTTTATGATGTTTCTTTAGGTACTCTGTTAGCTTCGGTACATCCTGCCTACGAAATATGTCCCACACAGCACTCCCATATTGAGTCTCCAAATGAACATCATTTCGATCGGAATGTTTACTCGATATGTCATTCTCAACTGACTCTATTTTGTCAGTTTTGATATCTGAACAGGACATGCACTGTTGTTCCTCATTATCGTAATGCATCGACTGACAATCTTTTACAGGAACCAAGCTACTGGGATCGTGATTATTGAGATCAAATTGCCGAAACCTTGGTGAATCGAAGATTTCCTGCTCGCTGGCATTTATATCTAATTTACTTTTGACGGGTTCTGAGAATTCTTGTACACAAACTTCTGTGTCTGATCTCGACTGTTCCAAACTCGGGGACCGACTTAGCTGTTCATCTAGTTTCTCTTCTTTTCCTTGACTTCCTAGTAAGGCCGAGTCTCTACCACTATCTTCTTTTTCAGGGATTTTACGATCCACACTAACACCTGTGTGGCGCTTTCTGCGTTTTCTTCCACGTGAACCTACTGCTTTATTGTTCTGACCATAGAGCTGACGCATATCTTCAACCGCATACTTCTTCTGTAACTTTTTTATGATTCTGGCTTGCCATAGCGGCGTCTTTACCTCAGATGTGTGTGTCAAAATATTGACCTGATCAATGCATAAGAGAGTGTTAGAATAGGCATAATAATGGTGAGCATTTAGAAGTTATTTGTAAACGTTGATAAAATTCAAGCAGAAGCAATCTCGAATGTTAAAACTTACCGCATCTGAAATGTCACAGTGTAGTTTTGTCACGGAATCACCTCTACTTAACTCTTCTAAAGATCCATAAGCAATGTATGTTTTAGGACCCAAATCTGGCTTCAAAACATCAGGGAGCTTTGTGGCAAGGTTTAAAATACCGGATTTTGGATGCGTATAATCACTAAAAGGAAGCATAGCTATAAACTCAGCACCGTGCCTTGGCAAACACTCTTCAAAAGATTTTGATGGAGGCCAATCCTTTAGCTTCAGCATCTCTGGCCATCCGTTTCTGTACCTACGCCCTTCCAAATAGCCTTTGAAGAACCGAAACACATTGATTTGTACCTGTGGCATCGCCATAAAGAACACAGTATTCTTTTGTTCAAAACTATAATAGAAAGTTTCATTCAAACGCTAAAAAATAGGTGAGTTAATTGTTGTTTGATGACCAAATTGTTAGGAGTCCTCTCGATAAGTTTTTTGTGACGATATATACGACTTAAGATAATTAATATGATCTTTGCATGACTAATTTTCTCATGTTAACAACATGTTGGAGTCTGGGATACCAGACATTATTGCCTAATTAAAATAAGAGAAATGATATTTTGACACATATTTGACAATAACTTTGATGGCTACCGCATATCAAATATGTGGTTCATTACGAACGGTAGATGATTAGTGAATATAACAAGGTATCACAACTCATTAACCATCCATTGAACTTCATTAACCACGATTGTGAACTTCATGGACCATGATTTTTAGATGTTCAATATACATTTTCTATCCAAATTGTGTTCAAATATACATAATTTTCAGGTATTCAAATATACATGATATTCATTAACTATCCAAATTGTGTTCAAATATACATGAATTTTAGGTGTTCAAATGTACATAACATCCATTAACTATGATTAGTGATTAAATATACATCTGAAAAATTGTGGTTAATGATGTTCAAAATCATGATTAATTGTGTTTGGTGGATGGTTAATGAGTTTTGGTACATTGTTATAATCATTAACCGTCCACTTCATTAACCATCCACTAAACGTAATTAACCGTGTTTTTGAACAATATTAACCATCCATACTGTTGTCGTAATTTGTTGAGTGTCAAAATAATACAACTCTTTAAAATAAATAAGAAAGTGTAGTGGCAAATTCAATCTAGAAAGCCAAACACGAACCTCGCACCAATCCAAGCAGTCAATGGCTTTAAAACTAGCAGCCTCCTCTTTTAATACTTTCCTTGCCCCAATAAAAGCTCTCCACATCACCATTGGGTCCCAGCTAAGGCCACTAGCCTTTTTATACACATTCTTAACTATAACAGGTTCACCTCTTATCCAATGTCTTTGGAAATGCTTGAATTCCTCGTCTCCCATTTCAACGGCATCCGGACAGTACAAAAAGTTGTCACGATCATTTACTCTTGAAGCTGCCTTCCTTGCAGAATTTTGTGCCGCATCTTCCTTAAAATTACAGCACTCTAAACATCCTAGAGAAAGATCAACAACAGGTGGCTGATATTTGACGGTAAGTTCCTCCACATTCTTAGTCAATTTGTCAATCCAATTGGCTTCAAAAAGGCGCCTCAGTGAGAGGATAGCAGTACCGCAACCTCCTCTAGCTTTTGGAGGGCAAGGTATGCCACCATTTGCCTCAGCTCTCCAAGCAATAGTTACAGGCGGTGTATCAAGCATTACCTCATTACTGCTTGCAGGAATATCTTCACAATGAACTACTCCGTTTCTTAGTTCCGGTGTATCAAGCGTTACCTCATTACCGCTAGCAGGAATATCTTCACAATGAACTACTCCGTTTCTTATTTCCATGCAACAAGTGAGACAGAGATCGTACCGACAATTAAGATTGGGACAACTTCTGTGGAAATTGACAATGGATGTATTGCAGTTGTCACTGTGAAACAAGAAAACCGGAAAATCTCAATGAGAAAATCAGTAAACTACATTATGCAAAAGAGTTTAATTTTCCCGCATTGATGGTGTAAAATGTTTTACGCAGTCGGCACATCATGTGCATGACTTTAGAAATATTTATGGCAAAAGTCAAACATTATTAGGGACCTAATGACTAATGTATATGAATTAAATTCTTATGGAGAATGAGTTTAATATAGCTATATAATATAGCTTTATATTTATTTCTTCATGTTTATATATAATATTGCTTCAATATGTAGTTTAAACACGCAGATTTCATCATATGCCTTTCATTTCTCTTCTCTCTCAACATGATACTTCTTATACAATAACCAATTTCTTTGAGAGGTGCCAATGTAAATGTTGTAGTTATCCTTCTTTTATACTTCAGATCATATTAGATCATAATCATAATGCAGTAAAGTCAAACTAATGCTTGAACAAAAACATGAGAGAAGAAAAAGTTCATAATAAACAGAATTTTACTTTCAACCATGAGGGTCCATGAGATAATACCAATAAACTCGATCATCGTTGTCCACTACTGCCTGCATAATATCCTCCTCTTCCACCGACAGGGAACCTAAGGAAATGGCACATTATTGTACATTTGAAAATCATTGGTCCATGAACTTGATAACACTAACCAAATCAAATCAAAGTACCGTGTATGCTTGCTTCTACTTCCAATTCCAATCTCTGCTCACGTTGGATATGTTGGAGTAAAGGCAAAGTTTTGTTAAGCAAGAAAAACAATTTCTGTAACTTGACATCTTTATCTGCTTCACCATTCCCACTCTGTGGATAAATAATTCATTTCACGCAAAATGCAAAGGCACGAAAAGTAATGAAAAACATAATAGAATGCAAGAGAATGAAAGCACACACCAGAATAGATATAGTTTTCTTCAAGCACAGTCGACAATTGCAATTATCGAGACAAAAGGGACAAGCAGTCTCGACCTCCTCTTTAGTTTTATGAGGGTACCTATATTTTACAAATATAAAAGTCATAAGAACATAAGAGCCTTTCTGCAATCAGTAACATAATTAGAGTTATAAAATGTCAGCTGATCTATCTTTGGTAACTATGTTATTGGTTCGAAATATCCACTACCTTTGCCGATGACTAATCTCCATTGGAGAATCTAGCTGACCAACTTTAGTGGGGCCTCCCCTCCCAACCACACTTTTCCCATCCACAAGACTTGAACCTAAGTCCTTACTTGAGGGATTCAAGTCCAATTCCACTCAGACTAATGAAATGCTGGTAAATAATAATGAAACTATACTCTTTCCATGTTAATGAAACTACTTTTCTCCCATGCACCGGTCTCATTAGATGTGCCAAAAATAATAATTAAATTAAGTGAAATTCATTCAGAAGTAGAACATCAACAAAAAAAATTAGTTAACATTACCACTTTGCTAAGCACTCGTAACAATATTTCTTTCTTTTGCACTTGGTACAAGCAACAAGACCAGTCCTACTTTTATTCCAACACTGATGACACCTTGAATTCCTTGGCGCCCGTTTGGTATTGGATTCTCCCTACAAAGAGAAACCACTACAAATGAATTCAAATTGAGATTATTGAGAAAATAAATAATCAAATACAAAGTCGAAAGAGAAATAATCAATGTTAAGGAACTAATTAAAACTCTAAAGAATGGACAATAATGTAACTTTTGAAGGCACCAAGTTGAATGGACAAGAATATATTACTTTAAAGGGCAACTCACCATCAAATGTGGAGATTCCAATCCATGGTCTATAGTTTCTTCCACTTCAACATCCTGAGAATTCTTGGGGTCATGGTCTATAGTCTCTTCCACTTCAACATCCTGAGAACTCTTGTGGTCATGGTCTATAGTTTTGTCCACTTCAACATCCTGAGAACTATTGTGGTCATGGTCTATAGTTTCGTCCACTTCAACATCCTGAGAACTCTGGTGATCATGGTCTATAGTTGCTTCCACTTCAACATCCTGAGAACTCTCGTGCTCATGGTCTGTAGTTTCTTCCACTTCAACATATGGAGAACTCTTATCGTCGATTAGTAATTTTCTTAGTCTTTCACTGCACCTCTTATGGACATTGCTGGATTCACTCATCAATCCTTTTGTTATCTTTTCAATTCCAGACTCCTTCGAGCACCCAAGTACAACATCTGACTTTTCTTTCTTATTCACTTGATCTTCCAGTGTTGAATCGGACTCCTCGTGTACATGCTTCTGCTGCGGCATAATCGTACTCAAAACTACGTCAAAACAAGTACTCTTCTGACTTTCAATCTGTGAATCCAATTGAAAAGCAATCTCCTTTTGCTTTTTGCCAGAACCCTTTGGCCTACCACGCCTTTCAATCCGAGAATGCAATGGAAGAGGCAGAGCAATCTTCTTTTGCTTTTTCCCAGAACCCTTTGGCCTACCACGCCTTTTTTTGGCCTTAACTAATAACTTGCTTCCAGCTTCACCAGCAATACTTTTCTTATTTTTAACTCCCTTGGGCCGACCTCGCTTTAGTTTAACATTACAATCATTTTGAACCGCATCTTGAATAAGGGTTTGGACAGGCAATTCTTGATCTTCTAGTTTTTTCTTCTTGCTCATTGAGCCCTTAGGTCGACCACGCTTAACTATCGGCTGAGTAGTTATGTTTTCAATATGATCGGCGGCTTCAGAATGTATCCCTTTTTCCTGCTCACATAATAAAGGAACCAATGTAGTAATCTCCAAACCACTCGGCAAGGCACGCATGGTTCCATTGTCAACTTCGAGATGAATATCAACAGACATTCCTTGACACTCCTGATCCTCAGATACAGTACCTCTCAATTTATTCCTTGTACACAATGCTGGACCAAGTTTATTAGTTAGGCTTGCAAACTTGTCCGCGCCTTTTTGACACAGAATGCTCAGCTTTTTGTTTTCTGAACCTTGTGTTGCAATCTCATCAGCTCCTTCGATTTTAGAAGCACATACATAGGTTACCCATTTTGCCTTTTTTGAACCCTTTGGTCGACCACGCTTCTTTGGTCTTTCAATCTCACCAGCACTAGCAACTTTATCACTACCCTTAAGGACAATCTCCTTTCCACATTTTGAACCTTTTGGCCGTCCACGCTTCTTTGGCCTTGCAATCTTGCCATCACCAACGACTTCATTACTGACCTCCATAACATTCTCTGTTCCACATTTTGAACCTTTCGGCCGACCACGCCTTTTCGGCCTTGCAATCTCACTAGCACCACCAACTTCATTGCTAACCTCCTCTATACTCTTCGGCCTTGCAACCTGACTAGCACCACCAACTTCATTACTAACCTCCTCTATATTCTTCGGCCTTGCCATCTCACTAGAATCACCAACTTCATCGGTAACCTCCTTTACATTCTTCTTTCTGTTTACCGAACCCTTTGGCCGACCACGCTTCTTTGGCCTTGCAACCTCACTAACACCATCAACTTCATTACAAACCTCATCTACATTCTCCTGTTTGTCTATCAAGCCCTTCCTTCCACGGCGCTTCCTAGGTGTTGAAATATCATCATCACCAGCAACTTCATAACCAACCCCCAGAACAATCTCCCTTCCATGCTTCCAATCACCCACGTGACCACGCTTCTCCGTCCTTCCAATCTCACCCAAGTCCACACCTTCATGATCAGCCTTACCACAAAAAATTGGTTTTCCACTCTCTAAAATTGTGACACCACTCATCCCAATTGTTCCTACATTATTATTATCACTTCCACAAACACTTCCTCCATCCAAACCAAAGTTAACATCTTTTTTCTTACTCTTATTCTTAGAACCCTTAGGCCTACCCATCTTAATCAAAGGCTTCAACCCTTCATCTTTCGCCTTTTCATCGATACAAACTCCTCCACTTAACAACTTTTCCATTCCCTCGTCCACACCAACTGCTGCAATCACCTTGTTACTTGACTCAGGAACCACAATGCTCCCAACATTTTCACCTACAAATTTACCACATTGACTTAGATTTCCTACACTTCTAAAACCATAACCACTTTCACCAACCAACCCTTGAAAGCCAGTACTATTACTACCACCAATTAAACTCACATCTTCATCACAAACCCTACCTTGACAAAGAAGTGCTTGAAAACTTCTATCATATAAACTTCCAAAACCAGCTTCACCAGCAACCAAACCTTCAGAAGAAATACCAAGAAAAGCATTTTCACAAACACCACCTACCCTATTTCCAGAAACAACACCACCAGCATTACCAAATACACCTACACTATTCCATGGTTGACCTAAACCAGCAACACTATTCCCAACACCATCACCAAGTTGAAATTCTAGATTTCCACATCCTTGACCAAAACCACCAATTTGTTGTTGACCAAAAAGATTAAAACTTTCACCACCAAAACCAAAATTAACACCACCACCATTCACTTCATTTCCACCAAAAAGACCTGCAAATTCCTCAACAACATGGGTCCCACCACCACCATTATGATCATCACTAAACAACCATTTAACTTCACCTCCACCAGTTTGTGAACTATTTTCTTCAAGTTTTCTTTTTTTTCCTTTCTCTTTTGTTCTCTCAAGGTTATAGAGATGGTGTTTCTCACATAGGGTTTTTCCAGCTAAAGCTTTCTCCTTGCACCTCCATCCACCTGACCCATTTCTTGAGCACCTATTGAAATCTTCATCACCAGTTTCATCCATTGAGAAACTCTACAAATGAGAATAAAGTACTTCAAAATTTAGACAAGAGAGTCATCATGCAATGAAAAGGAACAAGCTTGGAAGAGAGAGAGAGAGAGAGAGAGAGAAAGAGAGGAGTACAATAAAACAGAGTGTGTCAATGCAGAGAGAGAGAAGGGACTGTTGAGTGGGGAGTGTAGAGAGAGAGAGTGTGTCTTTGGGAATCTAGCTAGAATAGTAGAGACGACAAAGTTTGCAAAAGTCGATGGTGGTGTTGATAATGACAAGTATCAATCAAGTTATTATTAACACGGACACAACCAAAATATAGGCATTTGATTTGGAAATTATCCAATATTTTCTATTCAATTTTAATACTACTATTACCTTTTTTTCTCGTTCAAAAATAGAATTTTTTATATTAATATCTTAATTTTTAAAATTTTATATCAAATTGTCCTACCTTAAAATAAAATATTAATGACTATTCACTGATGTAGAATTTTTTTTATCATCTTTTTAATAATTAAATTTATTATATAACAAATTAAAAATAATTAAAATATTTAAAAAATTAAAATACTATTAATAAAATAAAATATATTAAATTTAAGAAAAATAAATACAATTAATTATATATGTCAGAATAAATATGTATTATATTATTTTAATATTGTAGTATTTTATAAATAAATTTATATTATTATAACAATTTTATCTTATTTTGCATATAAATTAGTCACTTCATTCTATTTTGTTAACTACTTTCTCTGTTTTTTTAGATATAATAAGTAAAAATTAATAAAAAATAATTATAATTAAAAATATTTATATTAATAACATGAAACATAATACATTAAATATAAGAGAAAATAAAACATATCAAATTAAAGAAAAAAATACATCAAATTTAAAAAATTAAACTCATGTGTTGCATATATGAGGTTATAGTTGCATATACGAGACTATAATTGAGAGATGAAAATTAGAAATACTCCTACGTTTCATCTTTTACTAGGTGAATTTCCAATAGATGAGTGCACAATAACTTTACAAACTCATACGTTTCATCTTCCATAGCCTCGTACATACGTATGAGTTTAACCTTTTTAAATTTGATGTATTTTTTCTTCAATGTGATTATTTTATTTTCTTCTATTTAATGGAGTTTTATTTTATATTATTAATATAATTTACTATTTTTAATTATTATTAATTTTTAATTATTAGATAAAATAAAGAGAAAGTGATTTAAAAAAATAAGATTGAGTAGCTAATTTATCTGTAAAATAATATAGAATTGTTATAATAATATAAATTTATCTATAAAATGCAAGAATTGTTAAAATAATATAACACGTAATTTGTTATGACATATTTAATTAATTCTATTTTATTAACAATATTTTAATTTTTAAAAAATATTTTAATTATTTTTAATTTATTATACATGGCGACCTCTTACTAATTTCAAAAAAAAATTTATTAATTGCAAGGAAAGGGAGAGAATTTCTAAAAGATCGAAAAAATAGAACAAATTAGTATTATATTTTTAAAGTAGGGTAATTTAATATAAAATTTTCAAAACTAAGATATTAATATAAAAAATCCTCAAAAATCTCACTAGTTCTATTTGTCTATTTACTTTTATAATTACTTACACTAATTAGTATTTTACTGTATCATTAAAAACAATTGTATAACAAAAAAGACATGTACAGACATACGAGGCAAGTGTAAAATTAATTATCATCCACGTCAAATAATAATCATCATATCGTCATATAAAATCTCTATATTTATTTTTAATATAAAAAAAATTATATATTGTGTTTTTTTTAATGTCTTAATATATATTAAAATTTATTCAACATGCATGTTATATTTTTTAAAAAAGTATTTAAAATATATACTTTCAGTTAAATAATTTCTACGTCAACAAACAAAAATTAACAATAGTAACTAATTATCTTTAAAATAATAAACATTACTATTATTATTTATTCATTTATTCTCAAAACAATGATAATCACCTAAACCTTTATTCAATTAAAACGTTTGTACTTTGTAATAGTAACCCTCTAAAACAAATAGGAAAATGTGTGTACAGTAATTATTTATTGCTTTTTCCACTTTCTCTTTCTCATAATTTTTCTTTTTCATCTATCACCAGTGACACGTTCGATGTTAATAATAGGACCGTTTTTATCAAGATTAGAGTACAATAGTTTTGACAAAATATAAACTAAAGGATGAGAATGAAACTTACGTGAATAAAAAAATAAAGATAGTATGGTAAAACAAAAAATAACAAAATACATTATTATTTCCTTTAAATTATCTAAAAATAATATATTAGTTTTTAGGTTTTTGTCATATCATATTTTTATTATATTTATATTATTGATCCTAATTTAATAATACTTGTTAAAAATAAAAATTTAGAATCTTTTTATTTTTTAATAAACTCTTGCAATTTTTAAAATATTTTGATTGCAATAATTATGTTAAAATTTTGATAGGAGTCATGAAAATGAGAAAATAAAAAAATAAACTACATATTGATAGAATGATAAAAGATAAAAAAAAAATGAATACATTATATAAAATTAATGAAGACTTAAGAAACAAATCACCTAAAACCTAATTCTAAGTAACTTTTATACTTAACTTTAATTGACTTTCACATCTACATACAAAAAAAATTATAATTCAACTTTTAGAAATATAATTAAACCAAAAAAATTCGAGTAAGATATTTTTATGAGTTTTTTAAATTAAACATAAAATTCTTTTAATTTATAATATGATAAATTACATGAAAATTTATTACGTTGTTCTTAATATGAAAGAGAGAAAAAAAACTAACAATTTTTAAAATAATTAATTAAAATTAATTGAAATAAAATTAAGACAAAAGGAAGTTCAACATTGTAACTTCTATTACAAAGACAAAGGATTAACTTGATAAAAAAAGTTAAATGACTAATTTTATTTTGAGTTAAATAAGTTTTTAGTCCTTATAAAATGTCACAATTTTATTGTTAGTTTTTATAAAAAAATTCATCAACTTTTAATCTCTTAATATTTTTTTTTATCCTTGTTTTTAAATCAAATATTATGTATCCTTCGAATATTTAAATGATTTTTCGCAATGATATTTATGACATTATAAGAAGTTTTCATTAAAAAATAATAATAAAACTTTTTTAACTAACGATAAATTAAATATGAATTTTTAAACTTTAATAATTTAAAATTTTATATTTATATCGTCTTTTGTTAGAAAATCCTAAATTTTTATATTCCAAAATTATACAATTAGAAATTTTAAGAATAAAATTATTTGATTTCTTGAACTTACTTATGAAAATTACATTTCTTATATTTTATGTTTTTGTTACAAACTAACATCATTACAATAATATATACTCATAAATTGGTTTAATTAATGAGAATAGATATTTTTATTTTATATTGTTCAAAACAAAAATTATTATTTATATTTTGTAAAATTTTACCAAGACTTATTTGTACTGTTTTGGACAAAAACTCATCTGCATTATTTATTACCAAAATTTATTTTTATCAACTTATTCCTTTAACTTATTTGTTTAATTTCTGTACACTATATACACCATCATAAAATACTACATATTTTGTGAAGTTGTCTCAATTGTTTTAAAAAAAAATTTTAAAAAGAATTTTAAGAACGCAATTACTCACATATATAGTTAGAATTTAAAAACAAATTTGTGCTTTCCTTGTAAATCCTTTTGCAAATTACATTTCCTTTACTTTATGTTTTGTTATAGGACTAATATCATTTCAATTACACAGATTCAAAAATAAGCTTATTGTGAATTAATATTTTTACTTTTATTTCGACAAAAAAAAAATATGAATACTATTATTTTATAAAATTTTACTCAAAATCATATGTACTATTTTTTAAAAGAACCTATTTACACAAGTTTATTATCAAACACATTTTTATACTTATTTATATAACTTATTTGATTCACTTTTGTAAACCATCATAAAAAATTTATATACTTTTATTGTATTATATCCATTGTTTAATATAAGTTTATTAAAAAAATATTTTAAAAATGTAATTATTCACAATTATATATTAAAACTTAAAAAATTAAATTTCAACTTCCTTGGTTATATTTTTGCAAATTAGATTACTAATTTTAATTTCTTTAAATTTTAAGAAAAAAAACATGTAGTGTACTAGTGCTTCTAAAAGTAATGTAAATTTGAGAAAAAAATTTGTAGTAAATACAAACAAATATTAGTCATGAATTTTCAAATAATTTTAATTCTAAAATCGTTGAAAATCATATTTGTAAAGATTGTTATTGAAAATCATTTTATTATAAAGTGTATTAATTAATAATTAACTTTAGAACTTTTGTGATATTCCACGAAGTTCTTATTTGTAGTAAATTTCAAAGTCAAGTAAGTTGTGACGATACAAGATAATTCATTCAATAGAACAACAGTACTTCAAAATTTAGAAATCACCATATGCTCATTTTTTGTCTTTTTTGTTCAATAACGTAATCAGAGGTATAATTTGAACTACAAAATTCGTAAGATTTAAGGTATCTTATATCGCTGAAGTCTTAAAGCTTATAACTAATTCTAAATAAAATAAAATAAACTTAAAAAATTTATTAGATATAAATTCCTTATCGTATCTTTTTCAAAATTTCAACGCAATGTTATTAAAAATTTGTTGAATCATATCGATTTAACTCAAGAAATGGATCCTAAAGGCGGAACTTGTGTAGACACACTTAGAAAATTGATTTGTAGTTATCATGTAGTTTTTGAGACAATGATGTTTTGTAAGGCAACGGTGCAATAGTAATTATGTTAAGTAATGCACATGGTTGCATACTTGCACGTGAAAGTTAGTGTTGGTTAGCAATGCAGTTATTAAAATTCAGAATTTTTGCATAGAAACTCAACATGAATTAATTCATTTTAATCCAACAATAAATATTCATTAATCAGTTATATTAACATTAACATAAATAGAGCATCAGTTTCATTCCCATTAACAAAACATCAGTTACATAAACATAAATATTCCTATGAATACATCAATTTTTAGCATAACAATAAATAAATAAAACATCCAACTAATTATATAAGTATTCCAACAACAAAAAAAGTTTGTCTTCTTCTTCTCAACCCCCAATTAGCAACCTTACATTGTTCACACAACTTTCATTCATGTGCTTCGTAATGTCACCACAATAGAATTTATTAATAGCTTGAGAACAATATACTCACATTCCATATCTCCATTTTGCTGCATTTTATGATCATCTTCGATTCACCTAACTTCTTCGTTCTTCACCGTCCCTTTCGCCCTCTCAAGCTTTTTCTGAAAATATCCCAAATCCTAAATTCACATTTGTTTTATTTTTATTTTATTTTTTAAAATAATTAATAATATTTTATTAATATTCTTATTCAAATGACGTGGCATGATTTTTTGTTTTAACTCACGAGTCAGCTTTAATGAAGCTCAGTCAGACAAGCCACGTCATCAAATTTAAGGTACATCATCACAAAAAGTAGGTCTGGGACCATTTTATAAATACTTTGACATTACAAGGTTATTTTGGAAGAAAATGTCTTTCCAGGGACCACTTATATATTTAGGTCAAATATTTTTATAATAAATTTAGTAACTATTTTCACATCATTAGTGGTAAGGGTCACTCGCTCGATCCATTTAGACACATAATTAATAACTACTAAAATATAGAAGTTGTTAAATAATGAGGGAAAATACAAAAGTCAATTCCTTGAGCATCAAATATTTTCACTTCAAGGTACCATGCAATGGCATTTCTTGTTTGCTCGATATATTGCCAACTCTTTGATATCTATCACAAGTTTTAACCATAACATATGCATCCTTGAAAAGTATTGGCCAAAAGTAACCTATTAATTTGAAGAACATTTGCAGCTATTTTAGTTCATCCCAAATGTCTTTCACGTAGAGATGCACGACAATGCTTCAGTATTTCAGGAACTTCACCCTCTACGATATACCTTCTTAGAAATTGATTTGGGTATTTCTTGTATAAGTAAGGTTCATTCCAAAAATAGGCTTTGGCATTATAATTGAAACTTTTTTTTTTGTTGGTAATTCAAAATTGATGGAATGATGTCACTTGCCAAGAAATTAATCATATCATGATACCAATGTGTTGCAAATCATGTTGCATTCCAGATAAAGTCAACAATTCTTCATCATGAAAAATATCCCTAATGAATGCTTCTTGCTTGTACGCTCAACTTTGGATCCTAAAATAGTGATTTGCACTCTAATTCTCAACACATTCCCCACCCCTTATCTCCATATCAAATTGTTGCACCAATAACACCCACTTTATGAGCCTTGGTTTTGCATCCTTCTTTGCAATTAAATATTTAATGGCAGCATGGTTTGTATAGACAATGATCTTTGATCCCACCAAATAAGATATGAATTTGTCAAATGCAAACACCACAACCAACATCCTTTTCTTAGTGATGGTGTAATTTAGTTGAGTGTCAATCATAGTCCTACTAGCATAGTATATTGAGTGAAACACTATTCCATGCCTTTGACCAAGTACTACCTCCACAACACAGACACTTGCATCATACATTACTTCAAATGGATTTTCCCAGTCATGAGCAATGATGACAGGGGGCTATGATGAGTGCCTTCTTTAAGGTGTCACATGCATTAACACAACCATCATCAACCACAAATGCACTTCTATAGAACCCAACATGTCATACAAAACTCATTACCCCTTTTACAAAAGTGAGATGAGACAATTTTTCAATCACTTCAGTTTTATCCACTTCTAAGCCATTCTTTGAAATTTTATGTCCTAACACGATGACCTATTTCACCATAAAATGATACTTCTCCTAGTTCAGTATCAAGTTGGTTTCCTCACGCATTTCCAACACTTGTTCCAAATTATGCAAACATTTATGGAATGATTCCCCAAACACTAAGAAATCATCCATAAATATTTTCAAGGATTCTTCTATTCAATATAAAAAATTAGACATTATACACCTTTGAAAAGTGGTAGGTGCATTGCACAATCCAAGTGAGATTCTTCTAAATGTAAAGGTTCCATAAGGACATGTGAAAGTTGTATTTTCTTAATCTCTCAGTGCTATAACAATCTAGTTGTAACCAGAATAACCATGTATGAAGCAATAATGTTATTCTTCTCCCAATCTATCCAACATTTGATCAATAAAAGGCAGTGAGAAATGATAATTTCTAGTGGCTTTGTTGAGTTTTATGTAATTCATACATACACTCTAACTAGTGACAATCCTAGTTGAAATTATATCATTTTTATCATTTTGAACAACAATAACTCATTCTTTATTTGATACACATTGCAGAGTGTTGACCCATACACAATATGATATAAGATAAATAACTCTTGCATTTAACCATTTGATATTATCCTTTTTGATAACTTATTTCATAAAAGGATTCAATCTTCTTTGGCTTACTATAAAAGCGCTGTAAAAGGTGCAAACGATAGATGCATTATTATGCACCTATTACAACGCTTTTTTGAAAAAGCGCTGTAAAAGGTGCATTCTTATTTTAGTTTTATTAAAAACACTATAAATGGAATTTTTAAAAAGCGTTTTTTGGTTTTTTATGGCATTTTTTTAGAAAGTGTTATTTTTTAATTTTTTTTCAAAATCATGTTCATCTAGAATTAGTTCACAATCAGTTCACACAATCAGTACACAACAACATAACTATATAACTTTAAAATTTAACTTTATAACTTTACATATTTACGCAATCAGTTCACAATATATTCATATACATATTCACATATTGACAACAACACAAAACTATATACATATTCATATAACTACATATTCACAACTTTTCAAATGTGCCCTATTCATATACATATAACTATCAGAACTATACATAACAAAACTGTCATATATTCATATAACTATCCTTTGTAGCATGCCATTTCTCAGCAAATCAAATAATTTTCATTTCAATTAGATACTGACACCAATCTTCCTTTATTATAATTAGATCTCTTTCAAAGTATGTTGGACTGAAATTGTCAAAGTATTATGGATATAAAAATTGAACATAAATAAGTTAGAATCAAATATATACATAATTTATATATGAAAATCAAATAATGAAGATAACGTACCGTTTTTGGGATTATAGTTTGATTCATATCAACAATCTCCTTCATGAATCACAATATATAGTACCCACAATCGATGTTGTTAGTTTGACGAGGGCACTATAAAATAAAACTTATAAGTTAATGAATATTTGTGCATTGATTGTAAATGAAATTTTAAAGGCATATATTTCAAACATTTATTGAAATCCATGTGATGTTATTTGACTTTTGCTTCGACACTGTAGCATCTCTTTGAGCTCGAAAAGCTTGTAAAGCATTATCGAATAAATAAATGTAATTATTATAGCATTAACAAACACATTATATATTGTGTGTGTGTGTGTGTAAGAAATAAATGAATATTACTTACGTGTCGAACATAGTCTTTATATCGGAGTGATTGTTGTAACGGCCGTGCAAGAGATCTAAATAGTATATAACTTCAGATGTCACATTGATTGCAAATAGCACCCAATGTGTCCTACAACAACAAAAATTTAGTTGACAATTTTGTTTACGCTACTAATAAATTAAGATCTCATAAATTAAAAAAGATATAAATAAAGAATATATAATTACGTACCCTGAATTATATGGTGCAAGGAACAACTTATCCTTCTCTCTATTTCCTTATAGGATATCTACAACGTATTTCTTTACATTCACTGGATCGAGTTTAAACATCGAAAGCTTATGAAAGTCTATTTGATAATCTGCGCTTGCACACCAACTTCTCATACAAAAACCTTCAATGAAAATTTCAAATTAGATTAATTACCAATAAATGCAATTTAAAGTAATTTTTACCTAATGTATAAGTTGATGACAGTAGAACTCAGCCCCTTATGGTTGAGAAGTTCGTATATGTGCTCTTTTTCAAGTAGTTCTTCATACTCATCTTCGAATATAGCTTTATCCATGCTTATGATGTGTGAATCGTTGTTGCTGCCCATATTCGTTTTTACCTGTATGTCAAGACACGACTCATATCGAGCAAGGCATGGCTGACTTATTTTAGGAACAGGAGCAGTAACTGATTTTTCCCGATCCAGTTTTTGAGCAACAACTTTGGCAGCTTTATTACCCTCTAGCTTTTGAAGTTTGCCAGTTTTATTACCCTCCAATTTTTGAAGTTTGCCGGCTTTATTTTTACCACGAACATCCAGTTGTGGTGCGGCAGCTGGTTTATTCTGGCAGTTGGTTTGCTGTGCGGGTGGTTTATTAGATTGAATCTGAAAAAATGAGGTTAATTAGTTTGTCAGTTTATTGAATCTGAAAAAATGACAAACCTTATAGAATAAATGTGACAAACCTTTTTCGGCGATGTGACTGACTCGTTTTTGGGAATCTTCTTATCATTCCCTTTAGACTTTGTCTGAATCTAAATAAATGTGAAATGAAAGTTAGCGGCAGAAAAAAATCAGCAATTAAATATAATCAATCATAATCATATATCGTGCAATTAAATATACATATCAATTAAACATACATTTCAATTAATTAAACATACTTTATCAAGGGCAACAAGATGTATGGGCCATGCCACGTAACTACCAACTGCTTCGCCCAAATACTTCATATCTGCTTCGTTGTCCGGTATAGGCAACGATGCCTTTGGTTCTAAAGCAATAACTGATGATACTTTGACATGGCCCGCAGGGATCGGTGTGTTGTGCATTACTTCTCCCAAAGTATTGTACAATGTTTCTTTTCCGACCTTGCGATGAGTAGGGGAGGATAAGTACAACACACAAGGAGTGACACCATAAATCAATGGTTAATACATAAGTATGTGAAACAATTAGGTTGAATGAATTTCTTATTTTATTAAGTAACTAATTACCTCGGGAAGACTTTTGAGACCAATGTTGCAACTCGCGTTTTCCCTCTCCATTTGTATTTCACATTCGAGCTGATCCGGAAGTTGCTTGTTTTTATTCGTCTTCACCAAGAGTGCCACTTGCTCTGATAGGAATTTGAGCTTCTCTAATACTTCCTCATTATATGGATTTTGGCGTTTCTCTTGTGCAAAATAGCTTTTAGGAGCTACGCCAAATCCTTTCCCCTTCACACGACCGAAATATTCAGGAACATTAAACACTCTACCGAGAACGTCTCTGCAACTAGCTTTGTTGTCCTCTTGATTTTCTGATCTTTGTTCGAGATTCTCCTAAAATACACGTAGGATGAAAAAGATAAGTTCAATATCATTTTTAAAATACAATATTAAAAAATATTAAAGTGATAATATACTTACACAAAGTTCTATTACTTTTTGAACATTTTCGTTATCAACCACTCCATCTTTATTTACACGAGCTTCCTTCTACAAGATATGACGACCCAACGGTTGATCGGATTGGGTGTCTTGTAGCTATTCGTTAAGATCATAAACAAAATATTAGTTAGAAACTATAGTTTATAATGTACCACATTATATAAAAGTGATGTTTAATTACTTACACGTTTTTGATCTAGATGTGCATATCCCATACAAGATTTTTTGTATGGGTTCGTCGGATTTTTCGCCCTATCGCGATTTTCCTTACTTATATTCTATATAATAACAATCATGTAAAAATTTAAAATACGCTATGAATATGAATTATAAAACACAAATGCTAATAAATTAATCACTTACCACAAACGCGAGGTCTGAACGTTTTGCTACAAATGCGCTCCATTCTTCATTTGATATATAATGTTTATATAGTTTTGGAGCTTCAGCATTCATATTTCCTTCACGATCTTTTAGATTTCAATTTGAGAGGTGAGATCTAAAACCCCGGTGTATTTTCCCGACCACTCTCAACATGTAAGTCTTTCTCACCTGGTCAACAACAAAAGCAGTCTGCAAACGAAATAAAGATATAGTTTGAGTAAAGTATTTCAATGGAAAAAATTATAAGTAACAAAAAAGTGGATCAAAAAAGTTACTTGTATATCAATCCACAATATATCTTTCGCATCCTTCAATGCCTTATCTCTTCAATCATCAATTGTGATGGGGATATTCTAACGAACAACAGCCCAAATATAACTTACAAACATGGAACTGTTGGGTCAATTGGCTGACCACTCTCATTCCATCCAACCTAATAAACTCATATAGTAAGTACATGCTTTCATAAAAGATAAAAAATAAACAGCAAACAAAGTATAGTATACCTCAAATTTTATGCCATACTCCTTGCTTTTATGACATTTTGCATGATGGTTGCACCACGTCTGATTTCATTTTCATAAGTCTTAGTGTTGACAACTTCCTTATTTTGACGATCTAAATCCTTGTTGGTATCCATTTATCTACAACAAGTTCAACATGCAGTAGTCTAAGTACGTAGCAGTATAAGTTCAACATGCATTTTAGTGACAACAAAAAATTAATAAATACAATACCTGAATAATGAGAAGAAATACGTAGGGTTTGTAGGAGAAGGAAAACCGAGAATCCGCAGAAATACGAACGATTCGTAGGACAGAGTATGATTCACATAAATACGTAATAAGGGTTACGTATTTCAATGAGAAGAGATGGTTCATAGAGATAATAACACAGATGATAGGGTTCGCAATGAGAAGAACAATGAAGAGGAGAAGGACACTAGCGTAGTAAAGTTTACGTAATGAAGTGGAAACTGAAACAATTTTCAATTATATATAAAACCCTATTACAACGCTTTTTCGAAAGAGCTCTATAAAAACCTCCTTATTTTATTTTTTAAAACCCTATCATAACGCTTTTTTAGAAGCCTGTTACAACGCTTGTCCACAAACGCTGTAAAAGACCTCATTATTTTATTTTTTAGAAGCCTTTTACAGCGCCTGTCCACAAGCGCTTTAAAAGACCTTTTTGTTTCTTATGTAACAGGGCTGTATTTTTAAAAGCCTTTAAAAACGCTGTAAAAGACCTCCTTATTTTATTTTTAAAAGCATTTTACAGCACTTTAGCAACAAGCGCTTTAAAAGACCTCTTTGTTTTCTTATGTAATATAACTGTTTTTTTAAATGTCTTATACAACACTTATTGTCAAAGCGTTGTAAAAGACCTCCTTATTTTATTTTTAAAAGCTTTTTACAGCGCTTTGGCAACAAGCGCTTTAAAAGACCATTTTAACTTGGTATAAAACAAAGCTTTGTGACCTCCTTATTTTTTTTAAAGGCTTTTATAGCGCTTATGGACAAATGCGCTGTAAAATTACAAGTTTATATTCAGCTCAGTTTAAGTAAAATACCTATATTTGTATTTTTTTTCTCCAAATAATTAGTTACCTATATATATATATATATATATATATATATATATATATCAATGCTAAATTACATGATCAGCTCATATTGGGATGATTAATTCAAGTTCAAGATAAATTCCCCGTACTCAAATAAAGCTTTTTCAAGTTCAATATAAGCCGAAATCAGTTATGACAGGTCAAACGTACACTTAAATTACATAACTAGTGTAAGAAAAGACATGTAAACTCGGATCATTTGCTAGCCACCTCATAACTGTGAAATTGATTCGGGGTCTATATCAAACTTTGACTTTATGTGATTTTTTAACCATGTTATAAAACTTCGGTTGTGCTCTCGAGTTATCCAATTTTGATTCCTATTCATGTTCAAACTAGATAACTGATCCATGGGTATTGCAACATACGGTTGAACCTCATCATCATTGTGCAAAACATACAATTGTGTTTGCTCCCATTCTGTCCTTGATATAGTCATTAGTCTATTTCCAACTATCCATTCTCCTGATATTCTTTCCGAATGACGAGACATGGGAAGCCTTATGGATTCAACATTGGACAGATATTCAGTACAAAATTCAACAGCTTCTTTGACAAGGTACCGTTCAACAATACAACCTTCTGGTCGACTTCTACTTTGTACGTACCCTTTTAATATTTTCATATATTGTTCTATCGGATACATCCATCTCATATAAGTTGGCCCATAAAGTTGTGTCTCCTTAACAAGATGTACAATAAGGTGAACCATTATATCAAAAAACGGGGGTGGGAAATACATTTCAAGCTCACACAAAGTAACAACAATTTCCCTCTACAATGTTGGTAATTTCTGAGGATCGATCACTTTACTACAAATTTCCCTAAAGAAGAAACATAATCTAGTTATGGCTCGTCGAACTTTTTCAGGTAACATGGAACATATACCTATTGGTAGCAATTGCTCCATTAGAATATGACAATCATGAGTCTTCAAACCTTTTAATTTGAGGTCTTTCATACAAACTAAATTTTTAATGTTTGAAGAGTATCCTTCTGGAACTTTAACTTCGTGTAGAAATTTACATAAAAACAATTTTTTCCTTTCTAGATAGAGTATGAGCGGCTGGAGGTAGATATGTGCGATTTCCTTTCTTTACGGGACCCAATTCATTTCTTATTCTCATATCGACCAAGTTCAATCTTGCATCAATGTCATCTTTAGGCTTTCCTGGAACATTGAGTAACGTACCAATAACATTATCAAATACATTTTTTTTCAATATGCATCACATCGAGGAAATGTCTTATATACAATGACTTCCAATATGGCAATCCAAAGAAAATTGAATTTTTCTTCCACCCAGTTTTGACCAGCTCTCCTGCAAAATGTTTGTCAAATTTATTGGTCAAACCTTGTACTTTTTCAAGTATTTGATATCTAGTCGGTGCTAAAGGAGCTTTACCTTCCTTTGATTTTCCATTGAATGCATTTCTCTACCCACAATACTAATGACTATAAGGTAAAAATCTACGATGTCCAAGAAATACATTCTTCTTAGAATGTTTCAACCGCATCCAATTTGTATTCTCTTTCCATATAGGACATGCACACTGACCTTTAATGTTATATCCTGATAAATTACCATATGCTGGAAAATCATTAATTGTGCCGAACAACATAGCCCTCAAATTGAAACATTCTTTCTTATACCCATCATAAACTTCCACACATGTCTCCCACATATTTTTTAAATCTTCAATTAAAGGAGTCAAGTATACATCGATATCATTCCCCGATTGTTTGGCTTCAAAAATTAACAGAGACAACATTATAAACTTACGTTTCATACATAACCATGAAGGTAGATTATAAATCAACAAAATCACATGCCACATGTTGTGTGAGATGCTTTGAAGGCCATGTGGATTCATTCCATCAGTAGAAAGTGCAAGTCGTAGATTTCTTGACTCTATCTCGAATTCAGGATACTCGTGATCAATTTTTGCTCGTTGTGGAGAATCTGCAGGTTATCGAAACTTTCCATCTCTAATTCTTTCATCTGCGTGTCATGTCAAGTGTTTTGAATCTTTTTCACTGTGATACATGTGCCTAAATCTTGGTATTATAGGAGAATACCACACGACTTTTGTTGGAGTAGATTCTTTCTTCTTATATTGAGAGACATTGCATTTCAGACACACTTTAGTAATTCATATTTGTTTCGAAATAAAATGCAATCGTTAGGACACGCATGAATCCTTTCGTAACTCATTCCAATAGAGCACAAAATTCGTTTAGCCTCGTAGGTTCGACTGGGAAGTTCATTATCATCTGGCAACATATCTTTTAAGAGTGTTAATAATTATGTGAAGCTTTTATCAGACCATCCATTACTCGCTTTTAAGTTGTACAACTTTAATATCACCGACAATCTTGTGAATTTAGTACAACCATTATATAATGGTTTCTCTGCATCACTCAACAAATTCTCAAACGTTTTAGGACAATCCCGAAGATCTTCTTCAACTACTTTTGCAATCTCCTCAAACTCGGTCCGGCTCATATGTATCTGTGTCGAAATCAGTTGAAGCATATGTCGAATCATTCTCAAAATTAATGTTTCCTTTTTTTTTTTTCTCACCATGTCTTATCCAACATGTATATCTTTGATCAATTTCATGCCATACTAAATGTCCTTCCAATTCATCTTTTCTAACGCGTTTTCCAAAACAACATTTTAAACAAGGACAAACGACTTTATTTGGATCTTTTGCATTCTTCACTGCAAACTCAACAAACTCCTTCACTCCATTTTCATACTCTTTTGACAATCGATTGACATACATCTATTTTCGGTCCATATTATATGACCTATTTAAATGCAGTTACACAAATAATAAGCTACTGATAACATTATACCAATATATAGTACACATATCTAATATTGAAAAATGGAAACCAAGGTCCAAGTCTGATTTCAAAACAGGAGAGATCAACAAATTTCAAAAAAGAATAGATTTTATATGATTTATTATGTAACAATTTATTAGTTTTAGTGACAACAACAAATTAATAAATATACTACCTAAGACAATGTATCCAATTTTTTATAAAGGGGGAGCAGTAGATGGCCGCAAAGTATGTAGAGGAGAGGAGGATTCTCAAAGTAGAGGAGATGAGAGTTCGTAAATTTGTTTTTATTTATTTAAAGTAAATGATTTTTATTTAAAGTGAAAATTTTACAGCGCTTGTGTAATAAGCGCTCTAATAGATTCTTTAATTATGTGAAAGCGCAAGGCTTTTACAGCGCTTGTCAAAAAAGCGCTTTAAAAGCTATGTAACATAAGGTGAGAGCACCATATTTTACAACGCTTGTGTTTAAAGCGCTGTAAAACATTATGTGAGAGCGCTTCAATTTACACCGCTTTTGAGAAAGCGTTGTAAAAGCCTTGTAAACATTATTTGTAAGCGTTGTGTGACCCTATATGACCATACAACAGGGCTTGTCAAAAAAAGCGATGTTGTAGCCTCCGTTATTTTTACGTGTATTATACAACAACGCGTGGATTTATTAAGCGCTATAAAATGTCATTTTTGGCGTAGTGTTCTTTTTGAAAATCAACTAAAGTCATCCATGTAGCAAGGAAACAACTTCCCATAATTATAAGGATATCTTCATCAACTTCAAAATCAAGGATGGGGAAGTCTGCAAGAAATAGAAACGTATCAACTATTACTAAAACATCATCAAGGCAAATGGACATGTCTGGCAGCTGTAGGTTATTAGTAGTAGGCATATCTTCACTTATTATCAATTGCTTAAAAATGGACTTGGGAATCAAAGGGATGTTGGCTCCCAAGTTACATGGAGTAGTGAAACTGCCAGATCTTGCATCTTGGCGAAAAGCTTCTCTTGGTAATGATATTTAAGAAATTTTGCATTTGTTGCAAAGCTTCTATTAAAGGTATGTTAATGTTGAGCTACTTCAAAACATCAAGAAACTTATTATAATATTTCAATTGTTATGACTTGCTCCTTACCCTTTGTTGCTCCTTGCCCTTTAGAGTTTATGTTCACAAGTATAGCAAGTTGTCCCAATTGAGTTTCTAAATTTTTATGGCCACTCGTTGATGTTGAATGGTAGTGTTGGAAATGATGATGCTACTAATAAGAGATTGTTGGAAATAATGGTGATATTAATGAGAGTTAGTTGGTGTGAATTGTTGAAAAAAAAAAAAATCCCACATATGAGGGATGACACACATTAGTAGTGTCTATAAGGTGGAGATATGACAATTGGAGTGTGCTCCAAGGGTTACCCAATTTTATGAAAGGGTGAGAACGCATGCAAATTGACCACCACACATGCGCGCGCCGCCGCCCGTCCGACTCGGTCAGGGCTAGGCTAAGTGATGTATTATTTTTTAGTATCCAAAAATTTTTAAATAATTAATTAATTTTTTTTAATCATGAATGTAGGCACTTTTATCTCATTGATACATCAAACACATATTTGTCCTCCACCGAGTCAACTTTCAACATCTGATCCAGTCTTTTCTGATTTCGCGCAAAATTTACACAATCAAACCCTAACTATTTTCGCATTTTCTGTGGACTCACGCATCAGTTCATAGTCCAGTCAAAAACCTAGAAAAATTCAGAGTGAACATTTTTGTGGATCTGGTTTTATGGATCACACTTTTTTCTCACATCTAGTTGTTGATTTCCTCTACAAATACAGGGTTCTGCTCAGTTGGAAAGACACACCAAGTTCTTCGAAATCTGAGACTTTTCTCTGATTCTCCCTTTATTTATTTGTTTTCTCTTTATTTCGAGTGATCATAGTACCATATTATGAGTGACAGTCATTTAACTGCCACATTGAAAGTGTAATTCTAAAACAGTTTTTTACAGTACAATAGAACTCCAATACAATGTATTTGGACTGTTTTATCCTGAGGATTTCGTGGTTGATAGTATATCTTGCCCAATTTGGGCAGTGTCGCGCGACGTCTTAAAGATAGCGACGTAGTCCGCGACTCAACTCTGTAATATTTTCAGTGGCATAATTTGATTTTTAAACAGTTTTCGAAACTCAAAAATAACAATATATTTTGGCCATGTGAATATCACTTTTAGCCATATAAGAGTTAGTTTTGATTAAAAAAAGCCTTAAAGCAACTCTTTCAATGATGGTTTTTTTAGGTTTGAGCTTGTATTGGTGGAAGATCGGGAGAATGAGTAGGGTTTTTCTTGTTGAGCAGTCCCTTGATTACTCCATGAGAAGTTAGGATGGTTTTGCCATCTTGGATTGTAAGTGCATGTGTTACAATTGTTTATATTCCCTCACATAATTTACACAAGCTACAACATTTTCAATAAAAAAACACCACTACTATTGGTTCTGCAACTATTGGTGCAAGTGTTGTCACAATATTCTTCCGTAAGGTAGTCAATGCTTCTATTTGAGTTGTTAAGCTTATGCTTTCACTAATTTCATGAATTTAGCCACCTTTTTATCTGCATTGACTTTAGCAACAAGCCATTGGTAGTTATTGTTAAAAAAATGTTAAACACAACAGTTGGTTAAAAATCAGAGAGCAAAAATAAAATAGAAATTTTTTAAATGATTAAAAGTTGACGAATTTTTTTTATAAGGACTAAAAACAAAATAGTGATATTATGCAAGGCCTAAAAACTTTTTTAACCATCTTATCTTTGATAGTTTTTACCTTTTATATAAATATAGTGTACATGATTTCAGAATATCACCTCTCTTGCAAAGATAAAATTGAACAAAGTTAAATTGAAGAACAATGACCCTTAATTGTTTTGATAGTAACAAAAGTTATTTTGTCAAAATAATTTAGAGCTTTAATGAATTTAATTAAGTGTGTAGTTCCATTGTCATGACCCTTAGAGATCTTACGTTGCATCCTCTAGTGATTGGAGAAGATAAACAAGGAAACAATACTCTAAAAATTTATTAACGTTGTGACTAACTCTATTGAATGCGGTCTCAGTGCACCTTTGATGAATCTGTTAATACAAGTTCGCTCTGATAGTTCTGCATATGATGAATCTGACCAACATTTGTCTGTCTGGTTAAAGCGTCAAGTCAACACTCTAACAAAGTCAATGTTTTGATAAAAAAGTTAAACTTTGGAGCTCAAAATTTTGAAGAAGTCAACATCTCATTATCCTCTGGTCGCTAACTTGGATATATGATATCCTTTGAATATCCCATCCTCTGGTCTTATTTCCATTTCTATCAAGATAAGCTGAATCAATTATGAAGACGAATTTCAATAAGTTTTTAGTTTCGTTTCAATATCTCTAATGATTTGATACAAGTCATTATGTTACATGTTGATTTCATGCAATCATAACAATTTTCAGAAACCCTAATGGCCTGAAAGTTTTTCTATAAGAACACCGATGATCCTTATTACAAATGAGAACAAAAAGAGCTTATTTTCGTCATACATAACAATTAGTGAAAATTCTCATATCAATTCTTGAGTTCTAAGAAATTCAAAAATACTTTGAGACATATCTTGTAAACATTATTTTGTAAGAGTTTTTTTTTAAAAAAAAAAGTTAAAAACCATTCTTTGTAACTTATGTCAGTAGTGGTTGTTATTCTTAATAGCTTAAGTGTATTAAACTAGAATGTGGAGAAGACTTAAACACAATCATATTAACTACTAGGTGTCTAATGGATTGTGATTAGTGGTTTAAATCCTTTAGAGTGAAAATGTAGCTATCATGTTGGTAGTGAATAAGGATAAATTGAATTGTGCTATTCTCATCTTTTTATGTGTTATTTCTTTTAACATGACTAGTTTATAATTTGTTTTAATAATTTTGTTTTTAAAAATAAAACACAATTCAAATCCCTCTATGTTTTTCTCTTTACAAAAATGTCTCACCTAGACAACACCAATATCTTTTGCTAGACTCTCTTAGATTCTTACAAGATATTATCATTGTGCTTTCAAAACTAGGTCTAGACTTGCCAATGTTTACCTGAAATGTGTCGCCTTAGTTAAAGAATGAAATAATGCCCTTACCGCTTAGAGTTTTTCTTTAAAACTAAAACACAGAAGGATCTTCATCTACTTAACTTATATCTTTACACCACAACATCATATTTATTACTTCACATAGTCAAGAATGAAAAGATACCCTTACCACTAAAATACCAAAGATCTTCATCTACTTAATTCATATCTTCACACCACAACAACATCACACTTCGTACTATAGTCTTAAACACTTAAGTACTAATTCATTATGGATAATAAAGGTTTAAAATATTTATAATGATTCATATATGTGTGTGTGTGCACGCACGAGCGTGCGCTAATGTTTTTTAGATAAAATAAGGGCATGTTGAAGCAATAAAGTAGAAGAAGATCACAACTTAGTTGAATCCCCATACGCTTACTAATCACAAGTAACAAATTCACATTTACGGGCAAAAACGAAAATTCAGTATAACAAGTAAGAGATAAATTAAATATAATTTGAAATCAAGTTTTTTTTTTGAAGAAATGACAAATATAGCTATAAACTCATAAGATCTCAATATTGACATTTATCAAACTAGGATTAAAATAATTTATTTGATATGCATTTTACACTATCACTTAATCGCAACCATTAAATTACAAAAACATTGACTTTGATACATTAAATTATATTTATATTTGCCGATCATTAAATTACTGTATTGTTTTGATACATTATTACTGCATTTTTTTTAATGATCATTAAATTGCCATGTATGATTTGATTTTAGTTGGAGATTATTTTGAAACATTATTTCTGAAAAAACATTTTCTAAATACTAATTTAGTTAGAACCAATGACAAATACTAAGTCAAAGAGTTCAGTAAAAAAAAGGTCCAACAGCAACAAAAAAGGACCTAAAATCACACTATTTACACCGAAATTCTGGATTAAAAAAGATCATATATTCATAACCGTATACAACATCTGTCAAGTGATCTGAATGACCCTATCAAGTATACAGCATCAGTTAACCCATGCCAGTAACAAAAGGCTATCCCAAGACTATGTTGGAAGAACAAAAGCTTAGAAAATAAAACACATCAATCAACTAAGTCTACCACAGGTGTCCCAATCACTGGTTTATGTTCCAATACCTCGGCCAAAGGCTGAATTGTATCCATAAGATTAATATATTTCTCCTTTTTTTTCTCAAATTTTTGTCGATACTTCTGCAGACGTTCAGTTAATTTAGTGATACCTTCTTCAAACATTAGCAGATTTGCTTTCTTTTCTTCAATCCGAGTCAAGATTTCCTTAGCTTCAGGAGAAATGTCCATTGTGTTCGCACAAGGAAAATATACAAAAGGATTCCTAGAAAACAGAATAGTTAGATGAGTAATAATATTTCTACTCAAAAGCTATACATAATATAAATATAAATAATGAAATGCAAAACTATCATAATATGTAAAAAGTCAAATGTTTCTACTTTTCTAAACACTTTCAAATACTTCCGATGTATTATTTAATCTCCAAAAACCCCTAAGTTCAATGAGATCCATGCAAACTCGAGAGTAAATATGCACAAGCAAGAAGTCATCACATGGTGACACGCAGAAAAAGAGAAAAGGATAGATACCCATAACCAAGAGAAAGAGTTCCATTTTCTCTAATAATACCACCATCTAACGATACAGCACCATCCTCTATACAGGCAAGAGCAGCTACCATATTCTCTCTTGTTTTGTAAACATGGACCTTCTTGAATAGGCTAAATAGAACGGTCTCGCGAAGCCCGAGGCCCATTGCTGTCCTTGTCTTCAGGTGATGGGTGTCCAAATCAACCATATTAACTGCATAACCCATAAAGCCTGCTGGAGTTTTCCCATTTGGTAACTTAGGATCAGGCAATGCCAGCTTCCTCTGAGTGTCATATTCTTGCAAGTACCCATTGTATGGCCTGTGAAATGAAGCATTGTCTGCTTTATGTCTTCTCTAGAGGAAAGATAATATCAAAAGAACCTAGCCAAAAAGACTTATCCTATAGTTTTTTTCTTAAAAAAATCTATAAAATTAATCATATTCATATAATAATGAAAACTGCGGTCATGGTGACCCCTGAGACTCTGGTTTACCTTATATCTTCAAAGCTCATGACAAGAAAACGCTTGTTTACTGATTTTCCAAGACTAGCTGCTTCAGCATGCAAAGCACTCGCATAATCGATTTCTCCATTTTGTTTATACCTTTCAAGAGAAATTGCTGTTTTGAAAGATCTACAAATAACACCCAGCATTTGAACCTCACCAAGATATTCAGCTAAAGTTCTGTAATTAAATTAAAATAAACTCGTTCAGAAGCAATATAGACTTCAAAGGATTAATTGTTTTATTGTTGGTGATTGATGAACACAGAACATGTAATACAGGGGACATAACATTTGAGTTGTGAGATTTTGAAGGCAAATAATAAGGAAATATTGTGTTCAGTACAAACAGCATTAATTACAACTGCATTGTAACAGGCACAATTATCATTATTACATTGGCTACAACTAGAATTACAATTTAAAATCAAATCAAATTATCGTTGTTACATTGACTACAACTACAATCACAATTTAAAATCAAGGATTTTAGTCTTTACTAATAATACTAAAATGCAAAAAAATTATGATTTCTGAGTGTTCATTTTTTTATCGGGAAGGAGAAAAACATGACGCACCTACTAAGCTCAGGACTCTGAACAGAACCAAGGAGGGCAACAACCCCAATTATTTCGTCCATGAAATCATTCTGTTGATTTTTTTTAGAAAGACTGCATAGGACAGAAGATGCAGAGTTTTCCATGCTTTCAATTTTTGTTGTCATTTCCTCTTTGGTGTTGGTGAACAAGGAGTCGATGTTGCCTAATTGATAATGTTTAACATTATCTGAGAAATAAAAAATATACACACATCATTTAAGCTACTAGGATTGATCTGGGGGTGAGAGGTTTGGGTCGTATACATGAGGCCATAAATGCAAATGCAATAAACTTTTAAGTATAATAATGTGGTAACAGAAGAAAACTAGCCATCATAAATTAAAACTTGAGTCAAATGCAAATAAATTACAGTAGAGAGAGTGATAAAGAACCTTGCAGCACCAATATCTCTTGCTCAGTTACAGCCTTATCATCGTGAGCTTTATTAAGATATTCTTCATATCTTTTAATTTTCATACCAAGTTGGCAAATGTCATCAAGTTTCTGCGTAGAAGCACATCAATACAAAGTAAAGTTGAGGCAAAAAATTGAATCTATTGAAAAGACATTAATAAATAATTTGTTGTAATCAAAATCAACTAAAGTTTCATCCTTCACAGCCACTTAAGTGAGAAGGCATTTTAGAAAAACATTAATTTAATTTCGGGCTATATCACCCAACAAGTTTGTCGTGACTATAAACTTCGAAGCATGACGCTACACAAAAATCGTGCCTTAACATCTAAACCATTTTTATTGAGAGCAAAAATAAACAGCACATAATTCATGTCTGATACCTTGCCATCACTATTTAGGACAGAGATCATTAAATTACTTTCATGATTAAATGGTGATATTTCCTGCAGGGGAAAAAGATTCTCCTCCAGGGATGGAAGTTGTGCAACATCTTCTGCAATCAACATTTTAATTACTTGAACCTGCAGACAAATCTCAAAGATTATAATTCTTAACTAGGCCAAAATTTAACGAGGATAAAAAAAAATAACCTTTACAGCCAGACATAGCTCTGTAAATTGTGAATGAGAAGCTTCAAAGCAAAAAGTCCCCTCAATATCTGGAACATGTATGGATGGAATGGTACAGCGCCCATGCTTGAAAGTGTACCGTATAGATTCCTCTGCATTGAACAAGTCTGACTTAATTGTAAGCATGTGAAATTGGCAATCTTGATCATTGTGATGAAACTTCGCATCTACTTCTCCACCAATATTAACAATTTCAAATTCAATGTTCTCTAGCTCACAACCAGCAGCACAAATAGCAGGCACCTGAAATTGCACATATTAACTCAGTTACAATAAAAGCAAATACACACTAGTTTTACAATCATTTTAAAAAGTAACCTCGGATGTAATTCTCAAGATTCTTCGCGCAATAGTATATTCCTGCTTGAAAACTGTTTTATTATGAAACACAACAGATATGGATGCTGCACCATGAACCAAAGAAATAAGATTATGAGAAAAGAAGATATAACAAACTAGTATGGACGTTGTATAGTAAATTTAAATAATAAACTAGTATGGACGTTGTCTCCAGAACCTCAAAACAATTGCACCTTACGTCAAACTAAGTGATACATATATGTACCATCATATTCAATAGCAACATACCATTTTCTCCATAACCTGCTGTTAACTTTAGTAGACCACTAAGATTAATTTTTCCTTTATCATCCACCTGCAGATTAGAAATTCCATTAAACAACATATTATTAAACCCAAGCTTTCTACCAAAATAGTTACCTTAGCCTCAATCCTTTAATCTAGAGAAAAATAGAAAATAAAAAGGAACATAAAAGCTCGTACATTATGCATATATTTGTCCCACTAAAACCATCAATGCAAACAATTATCTTGGTTACTAGAGTTTGTACAAAAGCATTACCTTATATAAAGTACTACAATGATTTAGCATTTCAAATCCAGCCACAGCAATATTAATCTCCATGCCTTCAGACACATGGTTTCTATATGTATCAAACATCTGGATGATAGAAATACCAGGATCAGCAAAAATGTCAACTAGAAATACAAATGTTATGCAATTGATATAGAAACTTAATCAGATAATATTAGAAATGTAACTTTGTCGCGGTGAGTGTTTGTAATTTTACAAAGATATTAGCTTGTAATTAACCATTCAAAGAGTTAAAAATATATGAACAAATTTATTAAGATTCTCCATATCGTTTTGCATGAGAAAAATCTTTACCTTTATATCTTTCAAATAGACCCACAAAAGAACTGACACAAAGTCACAAAGCTTTGAATTACAATAACACCACCATATACCATTGAATAGTTTATTTTAGTTTTTCACTGTATCACCGTCTACCCATTTGATTGGAACTTTCATTTAATCCAGTTTTCCTAGAACCTCATTTGGACTTCATCTCAAAACAAAAAACACTATTCAGAATGTTTCTGCCTTCATTTCATCAAGATATGCAATTTTTCTGTAAGATAAAATATCTCATAATGATATCTACTAAAAAATTTCCACTTATCAAACTCAGCATATAAATCTTGAAATACCTCCAACATTAACTCCTTGAAAATGAAACCTGGAAGTAGTTGGTCTTCTTTTATCTTAGGCTTCAGTTCAACATGTTCGGGAAAACCAGGAAAAACTGAATACAAAACAAATAGAAAGTATAAGAACAAACAACACAGAAAACTAATTTATTTCTTGATAAATAAAAGACACACATCAATCACAAGCACCTCGACATGGAACGGATAGTGACAACGGAACTTTTTCTGAAGCAATAACCAAAGTAGTTCTATAGCCCGGCCTTATCTTGTCCAACTCATTACTTGTAACCACTGAATCCTGTGTCAATTATTCCAAAACAATGCAATACATATGATAGGACTTAGATGAATAGAGTTAGTTAATAATAATAGTTATTTGAGGTTGTTACAAAGCTATTTGTATAAATAAGGAGGTTAGGGAGTTAGAGAGATATCATTGAATATTTGTAATTGTGAATAGAGTATTGTCTATTGTGAAGGGAAATCCCTTGGAAGAGAGATTTCTCTCATAGTTCTTAATAAAAGTGTTCTTTCTTATGACTACAATTCTTGGGTTCCTAACAATTGGTCCGACTCGCCGGATTTTTTAGGAGTGCCAGTGTTCAAGGAGATGGAAGCCGCACAAATGGTGAAGTGGCCAACATTTTCGGGATAGACCCCATAGGTTGGCTTGCAAGGGATGAAAGATTCTTTGTGAAGCATGAAACTCATGAGATTTGGCATTCATGAGCATGGATGATTCGACCTGGGAACAAGAAAACCCCGATCCAACCTGGGAATCCTTCTCAATCAATCTAATCATAAGATTTGGCAATCAAGAAACAGAAATCAAGCTCAGAGATGGAGCAATGGATGCTGACGAAGAAGCCACGACAGTATAAGAAACAAAATCAGAATTGTGGAAAGCAACGGAAAAGCATTTCTGAAGGAGACAACAACCAAGAAACTTGTTCTTGGGCAAGAAAGATGGGTGATGGAACCAGTCCATTGAGTTTGATGTTGGGAAGGCAAGAAACAATATTAAAATCAGATTGGCCAGTGGATACAGTGCTGGAAAAACAAGAAAGAAACTTAAATCAGTGCATAATTACAGAAGTTTCAGTTTACTGCCTTGTTGAACTTTCCCCCATGTTGTATGGGTAAGATTGTCCTTCCATCAGTGGGATCCTGGATGATAGACTTCTATTGTCTACATCCAATGGAGCATGAAGAAATTTGGTAGATGTCAACCTTGAGGACAAGATTGTTTTAAGGAGGGGTGTAGTGTTAGGACTTTGATGAGTAGAGTTAGTTAATAATAATAGTTAGTTAGTTGAGGTTGTTATAAGGCTGTTTGTATAAATAAGGAGGTTAGGGAGTTAGAGAGCCATCATTCATTGAATATTTGAAATTGTGAATAGCGTATTCTCTATTGTGAAGGGGAAACCCTTCGAGGAGAGATTTCTCTCCAAGTTCTTAATAAAAGTGTTCTTTCTTACGAATCGAATTCTTAGGTTTCTAACAAGTTATTTCTTTTTTCTATCAATGACACCGAAGTACACAATATGCTTACCATGATTTTTAGAATCATTCTATCAGTTGCAAGTCTAATCTTTATTCCGTGTACTTTGAAGTACATGTCCTTTGCTGCACGAATCTTGACTGTCACATCCGGAATTGTTTGAAAAGGGGCTTGATTACCATGGATGTCATAATATGCAATGGATAAGGTTGGAAAGGTAGAACCAACCCTGTGCGACAAATCATTTGTTAAACAATGGTAAACCAAAGTAAACATGTTAGATCAGATGTAGAAATACAAGAAGTTAAAATGACACAATATACCAATAGTTAAAACAGATATGTCCGAGCAGTAAACAAAGGGAAAAAAATTATTAAATGCTTTGTGAACAAATATCTATAGAAACCATACCTCACATCTAGCTCTGGACTCTGTTCATCAGTTAGAAGTTCGTACTTCCCAGCACACTGAGAAGGTTTCCCTATCACCCTCTTGTCAAAACTTTTACTGATTGAGTTCACCTATCAGATAAAATCACCAAGGCACCATATTGCATTGCATGACGCTCTAAAAAATAAATTACAAATGCAAACTACAACTTAAAAAACAGCAATGAATCCAAAATTGTGGAGAAAAGGAGGTTTCGATTTGAATTAAATTAAACAATTTAAACTTGACTTGATAAAGAATTCAGGCAAAGTAAATGAAATCATCAAGCCATTTGTTAAAACAATTAAAAATGAGTCATTTTATGTTGTGGCATATGACAAGTACCAAAAAGAAAAAAAAATTGCTTTAGTTGCTATTAAATTGATATTTTTTGCTACTAAATTGATATGTTTCAACTCGTCACAAGACACCCATTTATTTATTTTATTAGAGAAGAAAAAAGATTCCAAACTTCTACAACATCATAAAATTTTACTTTCTTTCCACCACTTGTCCTGCTCAATTTGCCCTTCCAAGTAGCAAATGTTCTTCTCATTTTTATTTCCACCCAACAAGAGCTTCCATTGTACACCTTGTGATGTCATCTCTCCCAAAAAAAAAAATGATCTTGGCAATAACTGAAGATACAAATCTCACCTTGTGAACAGTTCGATTGACACCAATATGAAGCTTAATTCTCACACTCCAAATCTCTTCAACTTTCATTTTATCACCATTCTCAACTATATAAACTGCCAAACTCCATTATTTTCAAGATGTCAAATATGCTTAGTCTCAGCAAATGTGCACTGAGGTAGGCAACAAAGTTTGTCACTCATTTTGTCTTAGAGACCTTCTCAATATTTGGTAAGAACACAACATGACTTTCGATGGTTTTAACCACATTTTCGTCCTTCTTTGTTTCTCTTAATTTCTTTAAGACGTCACTAATTCGTATACACTTCACTTGCACATGACCTTTCTAGCCACAATAGTAACCCTCCATGTCACTCATATTTTGTTTCAAGCACGATAGAGATTTTGATCTTCCTCTGAGACCACCGTGTCTCTTCGATTCAATCCTCCCTCACTCAGGGTCTACCAAAGCTAGTACATGATCTTGAAAATTAATATTTTTTTCAAAACTAGGATTGGACCTTATACAACCCTACAAAATTGGCTTGTTAGGTGAGATATGTCTCCCACTTAAAAAAACATCTCATCTATTGTGGGACTCTCAACACACACCATCACGTCCAAGCATTGACATCTAGAGTGTGACCCGAGTGGACTAATAGCAAATGACCCAACAATTCTTAGATAATTTTTTATACCATCTTAAAATTTTCAACATTTTTTTCTTTACTTCAGATTTCTTACGTTTTTCTATCGTTAGAAGTGTTGCATCTCTACAGATGAATGAAATGACCAGGGTTCTGAAGTATTATTTAACCAAACCTTATCTAACCTCACAATTAAAAGTATAAATAAGCACAAGAAAGATATAAAAAAGAACGAATAAATACTTACTCCATCAACCTGTTTTCGTTTACAATGGTTTGGACTTGGAGAGTCAACAGAAGTAAGAGATTTCTGTTGTATCTTACTAAGTCGATTCTCCCATTCAATACTATCAACATCTACAAGCTGTTACATATAACTCAGAAGTTAGAAATCATAACACCTTTCAACCAAATAAAACAAATTAACAATAATATTTAAAATCACTGAACCTTTTCCTTGTCAATCACGCTTATAGGTAAAGACAGAGAGCGACCAATATCCAATGTGGGGTTTTCATCACTGACGTAGAGAGAACACCCATTCCCATCCGGGATATCTATTGGCCTTTTAAAATCAAGCAAAGGACATTGAATAAAGACAATTTTAGAGGAATTATATGACTTTAGTAGATTGTGTCACAAAAATATGTACAACGAACCTGCATATGATCCGAGCTTCTCCTATTAACGAAAAAAAACACCAAATCTGGTCAGCACTATTTTAATTTCAGTTTAAAGCTTAATTTCTAATGTCATGTTAAAATCTTGTTGACAGCATATGCTTATCTCACTCGTCAAAAAAGGCTTATGCATACCACTTACAAACAAAGTTATTCCCTTTTATTATATTTTTGCATTATTGCATGAGAAAAGAAAGAAGGCTCAGGTTCCCCTGTTTTTTCACTTATTAATTGTTTCTATTTTATTTATGGTACAATTGATTATTTGAGTTGGATGTTGGACCATATTTTAATGAATATACCGTCAATCTGGCCCTTCAATTATAATTCTCTCCAATTTAGTCCCTAAACTATCATTCTCTCTCCAATTCAGTCCCAGAACTATAGTAATGTAATAAATAATCATTAAACTATTTTAAATCCATCAAGCCCGCAATAGTTGCTAGATATCTTAGTTGGTTAGTGTTGAAGAATCAAGAGAAATCAGATTTTATTATTTTATTTTATATTATTATGTTTATTTATATTTTATGATTCTTTCATTATTACTCAGTATTACTATTGTAATTTACTTTCCTATATAAACAGCTTAGGGTTATAGTAATAAAATATGAAAGTATTATGTCTTTTACTTTCTTCATGGTATCAAGAGCACCGGTAAGGGTTTTGTAAACCTTTCCACAACCCATTAGGGTTTGGCGCTCCAACCAAAGCTAAAAGCTAATGGCACACAATACACCATGGAAGGTAGCCCTTATGGGTAACGGCGACAACGACGATGGTTTGGGTAAAAAATCAGAAGTAGTCAACAACACCGACAATATTGGTTTAGGCAGCGGCGCCGGCGGCCAAAATGATGTATCTAACAATGGTTTTTCTAACTTTTTTGGCCATAAGGGAACTTTGAACACCCTCAAGATTGAAATCCAGAAACTAAACGGAAAAAACTATGTCGAATCGTCCCAAACCACAAGATTGATACTAGACGGTAAGGGAAAATATGGTTTCCTAACAGGAGAGGTGCAAATGTCTGCCACAAATGATCCGAATTTCAGGTTTTAGAAATACAAGAACATTGTTATTATTGTTTGGCTGCTTAGTAATATGGAATCAATGATTAGAAAACCTTTTATGTTTTTGCCTACTGCGAAGGAAGTTTGGGAGGTTGTCAAAGAAACATATTTTGATATTCAAAATTCTTCTCAAATTTTCGATCTCAAATCACGATTGTGGCATGCCAAACAAGGAGATAGTGATGTCACTACCTATTATAATGAGTTGATGACACTATGGCAAGAATTGAATCTTTGTTATGATGATCATTGACAGTGTTTTGTTTCTTAAAAGACAGGAGAACGACCGTGTATTCATGTTCTTGGTTGGGTTTAATAAGCGGCTTGATGAGGTCTGAGGCAGAATATTAGGAAAGATCCCATTGCCATCACTTCGGGAAGCGTTTTCAGAAGGTAGAAGAGAAGAGGCGAGACAAGGTGTTATGATGGGTAAGTCACCTTCTGTTGGTGAGGTTGAAAGCTCTGCCCTAGTCACTAAGAATGTAGATGGGAAGAGCGATGGCAAGAAACCATGGTGCGAACATTGCAAACATCAATGGCACACACATGATACATGTTGGAAGCTCCATGGAAAACCTCTAAATTGGAAGAAAAAAGAAAGAAACGAAGGTCATGCGCTCCAAGCTGGTACATCGGATCAAGAGAAACAGTTTCCTTCAAGCCCATCTCCTTTCACCAAGGAACAATTAGATCAATCGTACAAACTTTTTGAGTCTCAAACTTCTTCTTGCTCTATAGCTCAAAAAGGTAATTTTCCAAATACTGCTCTACTTAGTGTCACTCCCAGCCATACTTGGATTATCGATTCTGGTGATACTGATCATATGACTGGGGAGTCAAGTCTATTTTCTTCTTATAGTCCTTGTGCGGGTAACCACAAAATTGCATATGGTCTCTCTTTTAGCCATTGCAGAGAAAGGTTAAGTTATTCTGTCACCTAAGTTAACCTTAAAAGATGTCTTACATGTTCCTAATTTATCATGTAATATGTTATCCATTACTAAATTAACAAAAGATATAAATTGTCAAGCTAACTTCTTTCATTCTCATTTCACTTTTAAGGATTTGAACACGGAGAAGATGATTTACAATGCTAAGGAGAGTGGAGGACTTTATTATCTTTAAAATGGACTCAACTTCAAAGACCAACAAAAAGTAAGTACCTGCTTTGAATCTATTTTTGTTTCTTCTAATAATAATGATATTATGTTATGGCATTTATGGTTAGGACATCCTAGTTTTCCGTATTTGAAACATCTATTTCCTAAATTATTTTCTAAGAAGGATTCGTCTTTATTTCATTGTGAAACTTGTGAATTTGATAAACATCATCGTTCTTCTTTTTCTACACAACCATATAAACAATCAAAACCGTTTGCAATTATTCATAGTAGAAAATTTTGGGTTTATTTATTGAAAGAAAAATCGGAAGTTGGACTAGTTGTCAAAAATTTCTTTAAAATGGTGCACACTCAATACCAAACAAATATTCAAGTCTTCAGAAGTGACAATGGTAAAGAATATTTTAATATACTTTCTTGCAAATGGGATTGTTCATCAAAGTTCTTGTGTAAATACAACCCAACAAAATGGAATTGCAGAGAGAAAGAATAGGCATGTTCTTGAGGTTGCTAGAGCTTTACTATTTGCAAACAAGGTTCCAAAATATTTGTGGGGTGAATCTTTTTTAACTACATCATATTTAATTAATCGAATGTCATCTAAAGTTTTAGATTTTCATACCCCTCTTGATGTTTTTCGAAATTATTTTCCTTTGACTAATGTCTCTGCTGATTTGCCACTAAAAGTTTTTGGTTGCACTGCTTTTGTTCATGAACATAAACACCTTGACAAACTTGAGCCACGAGCAATAAAATGTGTTTACCGGTAACTCTCCAACTCAAAAGGGATATCGATGTTTTGAACCAAAATCAAAAAGAATTTTTGTAACAATGGATGTTACTTTTGTTGAAAATCAACCATTTTTACTGACATTCATCTTCAGGGGAAAAATTTACGGAAGATTCATCTTTCACTATTGAAAACAACATTACTTTAAGTGATATAGTGTTGTCACAAAATAATGAGACTTATATCGATGCACCAAAAGAAAATGCCCAAAAATCCATATTGGAACTCAATCCACTTATGAATGAGGTTTCGACATATTCGGGGGCGACAATTTCAAATCAAAAGCACAATGATCAAATTCTTGATCTCAATAATAATGAAGGACCACCTGAAATGTCACAACATAATGACTCAGATAAAGAGAAACAAAGCAGGTTTGCTACAATTGACCCTACATGGAAGGGAAATGTCTTTAAAAGAAGAAACCATAAACAGAGAAATGAATGACCGATTCTCCAACCCTTCCAAGATTCAGAACCAATAGATAATCCAACACATCGTCTTGATACAAGTAAGTCGTCTTCTATTCTTAAGAGTCATGTTGAGTATTCTGATACAGATCTTCCTATTGCAATTAGAAAACCTATTAGACTATGCACTAAATATCCTTTGTCTAATTATGTGTCATACTCAAAATTGTCTTATTCATTTGCTGCATTTACCTCTGTTGAAATTGTGGGATTTTAGAGAAAAGGAGGAGAGAAAATAATAAGGGTTTGAATATTATTGATAATAGTTTAATGTTGACTTGATTACAAAAGACTCAATACTAATCTCTATTTATAGAGAAACATAGACTAAATCCTAAATAAGGAATAAATTATAATAATAATGAGAGATATTTTAAGATATCTCTATGATTATAAATTGATCCTAAGAAATAATTTAAGATACTCTAATATAATATAAAAGATATTATACGATATTTTCTAATATTCTAACACTCCCCCTCAAGCTAAAACTTACTAAATTTTAGCTTGTTACAAGAAAACAATGTTTTGCTCCGCAAAATTAAAAAAAAAAGGTGGAAAGGCAACTCAGGGATGCAGGTGAAGCCGAAGAGAATTGCTATAAATACAGCTAGCCACCTTCTAAAAAACTGCATTTGGAAGCTTCAAACCAATAATATCAGAGACTCAAAATATTTAAACTTGAATTTGCTTCAAGGAGAGAGAGACATGCTTCAAGGAGAGAAAGGCAAGGCAAGGCCAGTACATCTGGGACAAAGATGGGGCCAGTGTATCTGGGATAAATTGTCAAGTTGTACGCATGTGGTTCGAAAGAAAAAAACTTAAAACAGATCTAAAAACATTATGCCGGAAAGCGGACAGACGCGCCTGAGCTCGAGACTGTTGGTGGCGGCGCGTGAGATAAACACGGCGGATCTTGGAGGCACATGAGTGCGTGTGGAGCAACTTTTGACCTAAAAGAAAATCTGGGTTGTGTAGATTGGAGATTCCGCACACAATGGAAGTGGTTGTGTCGGAAAACTTTTCCAGCAGCGACGACATGCAGCAACAACAGATGGCAGCAGTAGGAGACGGGACAGCAGCAACGACAGGCAGTAGCAGACGGCAGCAGCAACAGATCTACTCGCATGAGAGATTTGCAGCGCGTGTGACGGTTTTTGGCGACGCGCTTTTGGGCATGACCTAATCTGGAGATGACTGTTGTTCCCAGGAAAATTTGTCGGAAATAGTGGCAGCGGCAGCAGTAACAAATTGAATAGAAAGAGTGAAACGTGTCGGAATATTGGAAAAGAGAAACTATGATTATATTCCCTAACTGTTGGGAACTCGGCAGCGGAATAGAGGCAAGATCGTTAAAGGAGGATCGAAATAGGCTCTAGATACCATGTTGAAATTGTGGGATTTTAGAGAAAAAGAGGAGAGAAAATAATAAGAGTTTGAATATTATTGATAATAGTTTAATGTTGACTTGATTACAAAAGACTCAATACTAATCTCTATTTATAGAGAAACATAGACTAAATCCTAAATAAAGAATAAATTATAATAATAATGAGAGATATTTTAAGATATCTCTATGATTATAAATTGATTCTAAGAAATAATTTAAGATACTCTAATATAATATAAAAGATATTATAAGATATTTTTTAATATTCTAACAACCTCCAAGTTGTCTGCAGTAGAAATTCCAAAAAAATATATAGGAGGCTCTAAAAATACCAAAGTGGAACGAAGCTGTTCTTGAGGAGATCAGAGCTCTTGAGAAGAATCAAACTTGAAGAGTCATGACGCGTTACCTACAGGAAAGAATATGCTTGGTTGCTAAAGGGTTTACTCAGACATATGGGATTGATTACTCAGAGACTTTTGCTCCTGTTGCCAAATTAAACTATTAGAGTTCTCTTGTCATTGGCAGTGAATTTAGATTGGTCTCTTAACAAACTTGATGTAAAGAATGCTTTTCTGAATGGTGATTTGGAGGAGGAAGTATACATGGATAGCTCACCTGGCTTTGAAGATAAATTTGGTTCAAATGTGTGCAAACTACAAAAATCCCTTTATTGTCTCAAGCAATCTCCAAGGGCTTGGTTTGAAAAATTCACTAAATCGGTCAAAAGGCAATGATATATGCAAGGACAATCAGACCATACTTTGTTTATGAAGTTCTCTAATGTTGGTAAAATTGCAATTCTAATTGTATATGTAGATGATATTATTCTCACAGGAGATGACATTGTTGAGATGGAAAGATTGAAGAAAAATTTGACAAGAATTTGAGATCAAACATTTAGGCGCGCTTAAATATTTTTTTGGTGTGGAAGTTGCTTGCTCAAAGAAGGGAATTGTTTCTCAAAAAAAATACATCCCAGATCTCTTGGAAGAAACTGGGATGAGTGGGTGTAGACCAGCAGATACTCCTAAAGAATTAAATGCTAAACTTTGGGAGAAATGTGGTGTTCCTATTGAGATTGGAAGATACCAGAGGTTAGTCGGCAAACTTATTTATCTAGCCCACTCTAGACCTAACATCGCTTTCTCTGTGAGCTTGTAAGTCAATTCATGTATTCTCTCTATGAAGAATACTTGGAGGCAGTTTATCGAATCTTAAGGTACTTGAAATCCAATCCTGAAAATGGTTTGTGCTTCAAGAAAACTAATGACAGAGAAGTCTTTATATTTACAGATGTTGATTGAGCAGGATCAATTTATTGATAGAAAATCCACCACTGGATATTGTGCCTATGTTTAGGGAAATTTAGTTACTTAGAGAAGTAAGAAACAAGGGGTTGTTGCTAGAAGCAGTGCAGAAGCTGAATTCAGAGCAATGGCTCAAGGAATTTGTGAACTTTTATGGATTCCTAAACTCTTGGGCAAACTGGAAATGAAAGTTGACTCACCCTTAAAATTGTTTTATGATAGCAAAGCAGCAATAAGTATATTGCGATTGACCGCCATTTCATAAAAGAAAAAATTGATGCTGGAATTATATGCCTGCTATGTGTGACTTCCAATCAGCAAATTGTTGATATCTTGACAAAAAGTTTGGCAAGACACAATTTTGAGCGACTTATAGCCAAGTTGGGCATGACAAATATCTATGCACCAACTTGAGGGGGGTGTTGAAGAATCAAGAGAAATCAGATTTTATTCTCTTTTATTTTATATTATTATGTTTATTTTTATTTTATGATTCTGTCATTATTACTCAATATTACTATTGTAATTTCTTTTCCTATATAAACAGCTTAGGGCTGTAGTAATAAAATATGAAAGTATTTTGTCTTTTACTTTCTTCAGTTAGTTAGTTGGTTACACTAGCTAGTTAGTTATTTTACACTAGTTAATTGTTTATCAAATTGACTATATAACTCTTTGTAACTCTTGATAAATTAACTCTCTCAATTATCAATATTATTCAATTTACTTTTCTCTATTTCTCTCTTATCAATAACTTAAATCAAGAGTCGTAATAATAGTCTTATTGAAACAAAAAAAAAACAGGTTGACTTTTCCGTTAAACTTTTAAAAGCATTAAATTTTAAATCAAAGGTTAATACTTTACTTTATGTGCTACAAAAAAAAATCTTACCACCCGCGTCTCCTTCAAATCCTTCAAGCAAAAAGTACTCTATGGTTGCATAAACATTGTTGTTGTGACACCCTACACATGCTCCCTTTAAAACTTTAATTCTCTGTCCATGACTCCAAGACCTATCCTTTCTCTTCAGAACCCGATGAACTCTAACGACTGCATATTAATAAAAAAAATTACAAAAAAGAAGACTCACTTTAGTCCAATAGCAGCAAATATATCAATTTTCACTACACAATACTAGTCTAGTGCAACTATTTTAATATCCATATCATAAATTCACGCATCAGAGGATAAGCAAAGTTCATTTATTCCTTTGATAGTATACATCGGTGTTTTCTTCAAAACGCAACTGTTTGAACTGCCACAAGCCAACAATCATAAATAGAAGCAATTGCCATCAAAATTTCTTTATGCATACCATCTTCAGAAATGCCAAGTGCATTCTTGTTTGCTGGACTGACAACTATAACCGGCTTATCCTCACCGGCATCAGCCTCTTCATCATACTTTCTATGCATCTGTAATAACCACTCCTGGTACTCCTTTTCTAGCTGTAAAGGAGTTAATATTTTTGTAGCAGTGCTAATTTCAACAGAAACATCTGCTAATTTAAAATAACAGATGAGTTGAGTATTTAATAATATAGACGATAAACATGAAACAGTGTCATGAAAATTTATAAGCAGAAAATACCTGTCTCTTTGTCTGAAATTTTACTGCCCAAGTTCTTCAAAGCAATGGTGAAAGGATTATGATGAGCTAAATCCATCTGAAAAGGCATTAATCTTTAGATTATCCACATATAAAAATAAAATAAAAGACAAAGATCATTTTTACTATATTAGACAATTACACTAGAAGCATAATAGAACAGACTCATAAGTTCAATATCCAATTATAGAGTTTGAGACAGTTTTCCAACTTACTCTCCCATGGTTTTGTACTTTCAAAGTAGTATTCGTGTATATTCAAATATATAAGAAAAAACACAAGCACATGTATTCAAATATACATGGTGCATTTTTATATATGCAGCACATAATATGTAACTGATAGAAACCAGAATTTACAGAATGAAAATGGAATTCTATTGAATGAAAGTGATGAGCAGCAAGCACTACAATGGTGAAATCAGCAAGAAAAAGAAAACAACCAGAGTTCCAAGAACTCCTACCAGAGCATAATCTGCTCCTAATCCAGAGAGGGACTCTCCTAACTGCCTAACAATATCTTTCTCAATGATTTTCTAACTATCATTCCCACTCTTTAATAACAGAAATCTGTAACAGAATTCTATAAAGTCAAAAGTCAGTGAATATACTAACTAACTCTTATTCTCTAATCAACCTATCTATTGGGCCAAGGCCCAATATCTAGTGTCCTATCAGTAACCAATATGATATTAGCATGCATCTTTATATATGCAGCACAAATTTATTCGACAAAACAAAGGTAAGGCAGTAAAGGAAACACAATAGCACATTTATTTACAAATATTTTCAGTAATTGCAAGCCTAACCTTCGACTGGATTGGTTTAAAACCAGCATCAGTTTCTGCAAATTAGAAAGTTGGAATCAGATGATAAAGCAAAGAAACATAATAAATATTGAGGAGCGTGGTAACATAAGGTTAAAACATACCAACATAACATTTAACCCTCATAGAACATCTCTTCAATATGCTTGCCCTGTGACTATTTACCCTTTTGTTCCTGAAGTCCATAAATGGAAGAAAAGACTAGCCCAAAAGAATCGTAACTCATCAGCAATCTCTAAAAGATTATTTTAGCTCGATTAAGACATAATTAACTATTAAGTTAAGAGAGAAGCTAGGTGAAAGTTTTAGTATGTATGACTAATATTGATGTTGATAAGAATAAAACTTTTAAACAAAAAGCCTTCTTTAGCGTTGCAAGGCAAATAATTGTACGGCTTTGATAAGGAAACAGTAAACACTGTCAGAACAAAAGCACAGGACAAATTTTATCGAAAAGTTCAGAAAAATGGAAGGAAGTTTACCCAGCGAGAATCTGGAAGGAGACGACCAAGCCGCCTAATGGAGACCCGACTAAAGTTATCGAAGTTTTCCTTTATCATACAGCCGTCAGCGATTAACTTTTCCAAAATCTTCTCAATACTCTCCTTTCTCTGTAATTATATAAGTATTAATTTGATTGATCTTGATTATGAGATACAAGATAGATGAAGTCCAACACTACTGACTATTTCTGTTACCTCTGTGAAAGGGAAATATACAAACCTCAAGCGTGCATTTGCTTCTTGTAATTCTCTTGAACCTAAAATGTAGTTATTCACATAAAACTCAACACTCACGTTTCTTTACAATTAATCAGATGAAATGGCTATGTTATATAATATTAAACATACTGATTAAAAAGACATAGTATCCCAAACTATATATTGCTAGATAGAATTATAATTCCTGAATATACCACGGTCTTGTGCAATTGAAAGATGAAGCTGCAGAACAAATTCAGGACCATTGCAAGAATGCAAATTGGTAGTTGCAACCTCCCCACCTTGAATCTCAGTCAAATCAACACCATTGACCTACAAAAGAACCAAATTTATTACTATCTTAAATATGCAGTTTCATGACATCAAGTAACCCTTTCAAAGAAGAAGAATTAAAAAAAGTTCTTTTAAATTTTGAATTTTGCCACAGTAAATTTGACGGAAATGTTGAGATAAGATTCTTCAGTAAACTGTAGTTGAAACAGGGGAACTATGCTTTAATTTGAAAGCTGGCTTCACTAATAGAATCATTTAATATAAATATAAATTGAGAAAGAGATAAAGAACAGAGAAAAAATTATCATTCAATCGTAAACATGAACTTGAATCACAATGAACAAAGTGATGATGCTTAAATAGAACATGTTGCACAATAACTAACTTAACACTAATGCCAACTCAACAATAAAAAATTTAACTGCACATAAGTAACCGAATTTCATTATACAACTAGATTCAAAGAGTTGAGTGTAGTTCTGTGTTATAATATAATATTGTCGATGAGCTACTGAAAGGGTAATACTGGAGCAAGAACCTTAAACTCAATCGGTGTAATAGTCTTCCCTCTGTCAGACAAGTCATCATTCTGCATGAATGAAACAAATGATCATATATTAAAAAGGCAGTGAAAATAATATTTTGCCAAGGAACAATTAAGTTTCAGAGACAGGTGAGCAATTTTCTTTTACATAAAAACTGAATGTACTAAGATTTAGAACGCATTTTGGCGAATTGCTTAGATATTTCCTCCATATAGATTTATGACAAATGGAAACTCATTAATGGAGCTTCACAATTTATAGGAAAATGTTTCTGAGAAAAATATGTCCTGGTTATTCTAAAATTTCTGTGAAAAACAGGAAGAAAGAATTTTTATTAAAAGCAATCAGCAACGTTGATATTTAAACATACATGTTATGATGACAAGGAGACATAAATACAAGTTCAACTCTCTAAGTACATGAATCTAAACATACATGAACCTCAGACTTAAAGTGCTCCTATTTTCAATGGGTTACATAAATGAATCTTGTTATTTCCAACACTCCCCCTCAAGCTGGTGATTAGGTATTCTCCACTCCCAGCTTGGATACAATTCGTTCAAAATTTGAGCAACTGAATCCTTTGGTGAGAATATCTGCAAGTTGCCATTCTGAGGACACATATCAGTCCATTATCAAGCTTCTCCTTCATGAAGTGTCTATCAACCTTGATATGTTTAGTTCGATCATGTTGAATTGGGTTATGTGGTATACTGATAGATGACTTGTTATCACAGTAGAGCTTCATAGGTCCTTCCCATTTGATTTTCAAGTCTTCTAAAATAATTTTGAGCCAAAGCAATTCACAAATGCCTTGTGCCATCGCTCGAAATTCAGCTTCAACACTAGAACGTGCAACTACATTTTGCTATTGACTCCTCCAAGTCACAAGATTTCCTCCAAGAAAAGTGTGGTAGCCTGTAGTGGATTCTCATATCAACAACCAACCCTGCATAGTCGGCACCAGTGTAAACCTCAAGTGTTGTATTCCCACTTCTTTTGAACAAAATTCCTTTTCCTGAAGTTCCCTAAAGATACTGCAAAATTCTATGAGTTGCATGTAAATGAACCTCTTTTTACAGTGCAATAATTGACGTTGATACATAACTTTATCTACTAAAACATTTTCTTCTGCACTACCCAATTTCAAATTTGGATACTTAGGAGTGCTTGAAGGTTTACATGCTATTTTTCCTGTCTCGTTGAGAAATATGTAGTGTATTTTTGTTGAGATATAAAAATGCCTTTTTGGAATGTGTCACCTCGATTCCCAAGAAGTACTTCAGCTTTACAAGAGTTTTCATTTTAAACTCCCTAGCCAAACACTGACTCAATACTTGTTGGTTGTTACTCCCCCTTGTGGGGAGTGTTTGATGAAACAATGTATGATCTCCTTGTCTTTGCTTGTAGCCCAAAGATGCCATAACCTTAGTGAACATTCCAAACCATGCCCGAGGGGATTGTTTAAGGCCATATAATGTCGTTTTCAACCTGCAAACTGTATTGACTGGTACATTTTTATCATACCCCGATGGTACCTGCATATAAATTTCCTCCTCAAATTCTCCATCTAAGAAGGCATTCTTCACATCAAATTGTAGTAATTCCCAACCATAATTGGCAGTAGGAGACAAAATTACCCTGACTAAGTCATCTTTGCAACTGGGGCAAATGTTTCTGAATAGTCAATCCCATAGGTTTTTGTGAACCATTTGGCAACTAATTTGGGTTTATATATTTCAATTGATCCATCAACCTTATATTTTATTGGGCAAACCCATTTGCATCCAACTAGCTTATTCCCTTCATACCCCGATGGTACCTGCATATAAATTTCCTCCTCAAGTTCTCCATCTAAGAAAGCATTCTTCACATCAAAGTGTAGTAATTCCTAACCATAATTGGTAGTAGGAGACAAAATTACCTTGACTATATTCATCTTTGCAACTGGGGCAAATGCTTCTGAATAGTCAATCCCATAGGTTTTTGTGAACCATTTGGCAACTAATTTGGGTTTATATATTTCAATTGATCCATCAGCCTTTTATTTTATTGGGCAAACCCATAATCCCATAACTAGCTGATTCCCTTCATACCCCGATGGTACCTGCATATAAATTTCCTCCTCAAGTTCTCCATCTAAGAAAGCATTCTTCACATCAAAGTGTAGTAATTCCTAACCATAATTGGTAGTAGGAGACAAAATTACCTTGACTATATTCATCTTTGCAACTGGGGCAAATGCTTCTGAATAGTCAATCCCATAGGTTTTTGTGAACCATTTGGCAACTAATTTGGGTTTATATATTTCAATTGATCCATCAGCCTTTTATTTTATTGGGCAAACCCATAATCCCATAGGTTTTTGTGAACCATTTGGCAACTAATTTGGGTTTATATATTTCAATTGATCCATCAGCCTTATATTTTATTGGGCAAACCCATTTGCATCCAACTAGCTTCTTCCTTTTTGGTAAAGTCGCTAACTCCCAAGTTTTATTCTTCTTCAATGCGTCCATCTCAATATTCATGGGTTGCTTCCATTTTTCATCAAACAACGCCTCAAAAACATTTTTGGGAATGGAGGTAGTCTTAAAGTTTACAAGGAAAGTTGTGTGTTGGGGATAATTTTTTAAATGAGGTAGTTTGAGAAAGGGTATAGTGGTTGTTTGGTGAACTTTCAGGTTCCTTTTCTTATGGCAATTGGGAAGTCAAGGTCGTCTTCAACTTTTTGGGCTTATGTTTCATTTTGAGGGGATGGAAGTTGATTGGGTTTCTGTTTCATTTTGAGGGGTTGAATGTTGGGTTTATGTTTCATTTTGAGAGGTTGGGAACATATCTTGTACTGCTGAAAAATCAGAATTAGTTACCTGATGTGAAGGAGTTGGATAGGACTCTTGACCGTGCGTCGATTCATAAGTGACTTTTGACCTTCTCTCGAACACCAAATTTTTTCCAAATCTTATGTCAACTTTAGGTTCAGGCACTGGTTCAAATTCAAGTTTAGTCTCATGTTCTAAAGATGGAATAGATGGTTGGATTGATTTGGACTCAGGTGCATTAGACTCAAGGATAGGAAGAACGTGATTTTCATGATAACTTTCCTTATCTCCCTCAAAATTATCCCACTGAGGATAAGGTTTTGTGAAATAAGCTTCATCTTCAGAAAGGTAACATCCCTAGACACAATTTTTTTGGAAGGATGATGGTAACATATATCTTGTTTGAGTGGAGGAGTAGCCAACAAAAGCACATGTTAGAGCTCTAGGGTAAAGTTTTCTCCTATCATGACTATGAACATGGACAAATGAGACACCCAAAGATTCATGGTGGAAGATTAATGGTAGTGGACAAGTTATGATAGAATGCAAAACGAACGACCGTAGGACTCTTGGACCCCAATACTCTAGAAGGTAACCGATTAATAAAATATGTTGTGGGGACAGCTTCTCCTCAAAAATATTTTGGAACAATATTGCACGAGTTTGGTCTAAGAGATGCCCATTTTTACTTTCTGCAATCCCATTTTGTTGTGATGTTTTGACACAAGAAGACTCATGGATTATTCCCTCTTTTTAGCATAATGGATTAATAACTTGATTAAAATACTCTCGACCATTATCATACCTAAGTCTCCTAATGCACACACCAAATTGAATTTTAGTCATCAAATCGAGTCCCATAGACACAGTTGGAGATGTACTTCTTGCATCACTTAAAGGAAAAGGCACAAGCTTGTGTTTTGCAATTTCACATACTTCAGTTCATAGTGAAAACTTTAAACATTAAACCCAAAACATAAAGATGGAAACATAACTTTGATGACTCTAAAGGAAGGATGTCCTAATCGACAAAGAAATACATAATATTTTCTTTACGAGAGAACATAGACTCTGACACAAAAGACTGAGGTAGGCGGTTTTTTGGTGTGATGAACAAATTTGGTTCCTCATGATAATAAATGCCATTTCCTTCTCTTGCACGTTGAATCGTCCTCCTCCGAATCCTTGTCATGAAATTCACAACAATCAATGCAAAAAGTCATAGTACAGGATAAATCTTTTGTGAGTTTTTGTATAGAGACAAGATTGGAGGACAATTTTGAGACATGAAGCACCTTCCTTAAGGTTGTGGAGGGATTTATTTGAATATCTCCAATTCCAGCTACTGTTACAAGTTTACCATCAGCAGTGGCTATTTCTTATTGCTAGGACTAGGGAAATAAGTAGAGAAGAATTTAGAACAAGGTGCCATATGGTTTGTGGCACCGGAATCTAAAATCCAAAATAGGGTAGAAGGGGTTTATGAAACGTTAAATCCAAAGAAAACTGGAAACATACCTAAATACACCAAAGTACATGTAACTGATGGTTTTCTCAAACTATTGAGAAAAAGTATCATCCTTAAACGACCTTCAATTAAGGTTAACAACGAAAATGAAGTCGAAATACCAGTGTTAAACACCGGTCAAAGTCTGTCAACTCTGGTCAGAAGCGGCCAACGGTGCTCTTGACAGCACAAAGTGCCCAGGCAAGTTTAAACAATGGTTGACAACAACAAGTGCCAATTAAATTATTATTTGATAGAGTTGATTGCGGAAGCAGTCTCCTAGGTCAGGAGCTCTGATACCATGTGAAAAACAGAAAGAAAGAACTTTTCTGAAAGTGCTTGAGTGTTAAAAGCACTCAGCAACTTTGATATTTATATACAATATAATTAATTACATGTTATTATTACAAGAGACATAAAAACTGGAAGAAATAATTTTTCTAAATGTGCTTGAGTGTTAAAAGCACTCAACAACTTTGATATTTTTATACACTATAAGTAATTACATGTTATGATTACAAGGAGGCATAAATACAAGTTCAACTCCCTAAGTACATGAATCTAAACATACATGAACCTAATACTTAAAATGCTCCTATTTTCAATGAGTTACATAAATGAATCTTGTTATTTCCAATGAACCTAAGACTTAAAATTGAATGTACTGAGATTTAGAACATTTTGGCTGATTGCTTAGATATTTCCTCCATATAGATTTATGACAAATGGAAATTCATTAATTGAGCTCCGTAATTTATAGGAAAATGGTTGTGAGAAAAATATGTTTTGGCTATTCTAAAATTTCATTAAATCATTTCAGATATTTTCTTGTTAGTAAGGGTTTAGTTTGGTAAAAATATAAATGATAGTGAGAAACAACTAAAGGGGTTATATTAAACTATGTGCATCACTCCCAAGTCATTATCCTAAACTTGGCATTTATTATAAGGTTAATTTGGTAAAGTTGTTTTCTTTCTTGCATTAATAGTTTCTCCTTAATTTGTGTGAAATAACTTAGTATGACACTAATAATGAGACAGAGAGAGTGATTCAATTAGCTACATTGATTCATACATTGGTAAAAGAAAATTGAACATATGAAGCAACAATCATACAAAATTTGACAAGATATAATCTCATTTGTTACATTGATTCAATTAGCTGGCATGTCCAAACCTGAATGTAGGGGAAATATATGTCTTTGAGTTGGCACCGGAGTTTATCAATATCAACATCTTTTACTTTTGGCTCATAAATATCAACCTGCAACAGTATCAAAACATGTGTTTAATCTCATCCTTACATATGCTAATATGATATCCTACTCATTGTTACAAAAACTAAATGAATTTCTTATGTTTCCTTTCTTCAACGTTCGGAAAACAATACAATATTAAATAACTATGATTTTCCTTTCCCTCCCCTCTGTTAAAACCATAACACTTAGGATTTTTACTTTCAGTCCATTTGCTTTCCTTTCCTTCATTAAATTCCTTCCTCTCCCATTACACAATGCTGAAAACAGACAAGAGAACGACAATAGTAAAAATATGAGAGACGTTATATACCTTAGTAAAGCTGCCGTGAGAATCCATGATTTCATCCTTTAAAGGTTCCCTTATGCCCCCATTTGTCTGAATGAAGAGAAGAAAAAAAAAAGTACACTATCAGTTGAGAAACATTAAAATGAGACAAAAAAGAATGCATTAAAGCCATTGCATTGTTGGGGAAACAGAAATACCTTCCATGTGGCTTCAGAGTTAGATCTATTTAACAAAGCTTCTCTTTGAAGAAATAGCATGTACACTTTCTTAACATGTTTCGTCATTGAACAAACACGAGTGCGCCTATAATGAGAGAGTAGCATAAATAAAAGAGAGGGAGTGATAAAGAGATAAATTTAGGGATGTACTTGAACAGAAGAAGACAGAATGTGATTTATCTTAAAGGAAATCATACCTCCCCAAATGCATGGATGCTATAGGTCCACCATATCCATACATTCCAAAATAAGGCTGCACAGCACAATCAATCCAACAAAGCAAACAATCGTTTAAAACGTGAAAAGAAAACTCAATGATTAACATTTTGATGTTTATTTGTGCATAAGAGCGCAGGCACCAATTTATTCAGAGGTTTAGATAGAGGATATACTTCCAGTAACCAATTTATGACTTATGTAGCTATGCTCTTCTAGCTTAAAATGCATGTCCTATTTGAGCATGTTACAACAAACATGTTCAGCAAAAATTAAAAAATACTTCTCTTCTAGCTTAAAAATACTTCTCTTAGATGATGTTACAACAAGCACGTTCGACAAAGATTGAAGGGTCAAAGAGTACAAAAAAGAACACCATTAAGTATGGGGGTTTTCCTCCAATCGCCTGTGATTTTGATAATCTGTGAAGTGAAGCACCCATCTTTCCCCTGTGTAAGAGATACAAAGCCCATAATCAAGAGAAGACCATCGAATATGCAACAGATAAACAGCATAATACAAATTGATTGAAAGACACTGAAAGTGAGTGTGATTTAATGTTTTAAAATTTAAAAGTTTATTGTACTAAAGACAAATATTCATTTATTAGGAACAAAAGTTTGCAATGTATTTTTTTTAATACAAAAGCTAGCAATGTTTGCAATCTGGGTGTAATTTAGAAAAATACAAGGTTTTAGCATACTTCAAAATTTAGGACTTGCTTTTGGTTTTGACAAAATAATTACAATTATAAAACAACAATGGTGAACACAACTAGAAATATAAAACAATGAAAATAAGGCAGCTTTGATATGAGTATATGACAGCAGAAACAAGTATGCTTTCTCAAGCCAAACAAAGTACTACAACTTCTAAAAAGCTGGTTTATAATAAAATGAAGGCTTAAATATATGATTGGTCCCTGTAACTATGCTTTTTTTTGTTTTAGTCCTTTTAAGTCTTTTTGTTTTATTTTGGTCCTTCCAAATATGTTTTTGTTTGTTTTAGGTCCTTGCTCTTTTGTTTTAGTCCCTGTAAAATTAGTTCTTATTGGAATAAGTCCCTGCGATATATATAATATTTGATTTTAGTCCCTCAATTATTAGAGATATAGGGAATTTCAATGGTCAATTTCAATAAAAATCAATTTTGTAAGGACTAAAACAAAGGAACAAAGACCAAAAACAAAACAAAAATATTTACAAGGACAAAAATCAAACAAAAAAACTTACAGAGACTAAAACAAAACAAAAAAGTGTATTTGCAAGGACCAATCATATATTCAAACCTAAAATGAATGTATATGATTGCTATACACTCAACACAAATAACCAACAAAATCTGCAAAAGACAGTTTGACCATTCAAACTGAAAATTGCATCGCCAATAACTTTTGAGTTGCCTATAGTACATTCAACTCCAATCTCTCCTTTACATCCACATATTTTTAGATGCTATGTTCAAAAGGCCTGTTAAAGTAAGTTTATTTTAACTCAAATAACATGATATCAGAATGTATTTTCAAACTTCAAGAAATAAACTGCAATCATATAGTTACCATTTTACTAGGGAATTCTCATTAGAGTCGTCCATTCCAGAACCATTGTCGAAAATTGAAATCTTATCTTTACTCGCATATACTCTGCAAATCATAAAAGTCACATGATCAAGTGATAATTCAGTGCACTGTGCACCGGTATAAGAAACCAAGCAAACACAATAGACAATAAAAATAAACTTAATAAAACCTATGTATATTTCTCAATACTTTTATTATAATCAGAAAAAAGTTGGAAACATATTATTAACAAGCTATGAATTTCCTGAAGAGAACATTTATTCAATTTAATAAAACCCACAAGCAGAAGTTGTGTTTTCAAGGGTAGATACAATTAGTCCAGCACCTTTTCACTGCAAAATTACAACTAAACAGAATGCATAAGTTAGATAGTGCGTTCTTTTTTTTTCCCATTAAACCTTTATCCCAAACAAAGGACAAAAAAGAAAATGTCACCATCACAATTGATGACATGCAATCATACCTAATTAACTTCCGATTATTTTTCCCATTGAACCACACGGCCTGCAAGGCATTATCCTGATAAATGAATAACAGTGTTAGTGTCCATAAGTTCAAAACCTCTGAAAAATTGTGTGTATAGTCTTATTTGTTAATGAGCTCACAATTAAGTCAGCAATAGCTGCTTCAAAAGTATATTCTTCAGGAAGCTCCAGCAGTAAATCTGTATCTGGCGTCAAATCCCACATATTCTGCAGATGCACAAATAGTATCAGCATTAAACCATTCTGTTAATAAGAGAAAACTATACTCGTCAAGTTACATTCTTCCTCCTATTATTTAAAATCAACTCTACCCTTTCTCGTGAACATTTCATATTCTTTCTGTGATTAACAGCATTATTAACTAACATATGGTTTTCAGTCCCTACTGTCAATTATAGGACAATAAAAACTAAAATATATATTTTGAATAAAGTTTAAAACCAATAAAATGGGTATTTAAGAAATCATTTTACCTCAAAGTTTAATACCAAAGTGTTCAAAACTTTTGTAATTTGTAAATGACATCTATATTCACAATTTCACCACACTTGTATACAGACAATAAAAAATACAAACAGTAGAAATTCTAACCTCAAAGGTTTGAGGAACATCACTGCTCCCATCCTGATTGAGAAGAAATATAAACAATGAAAACAAATATCAAATATTTAGCTACCAAGCACAAGGAAATAATACTAAACTCAAAATTAGAGTAAACAAACACACACACACACAAACATAGCAGTATCAGTATATTATACTAACATTAAGTCGTAAAATGTGGCATTTATTGGGCATATAGTTTTTAAACTGAATAACATTCCTAATCTTAGCATCAAAAGCATCCTCAAGAAACAAACCACCATCCTTCCAATTAATTTCCCTTTTCTTCTTCACCGATTGGCATTTCTTTCGAACTTCCAAATATTGATCTCGAACCAAACTAATAAAATCCCCAAAAGGCATTTCATTTTCTGAACTCTGCAATGTTAGTTCCACACTGGTCCCATTCGGCAACAAAATCTTGAACCTTAACACCTTTCCAATTCCACTATCATTGTCATGGTCTTCATCATCGCTAAGCACCAGTTTCCTCTTTCTAGGGTTGCTATTATTAATCAGTGCCTTTTCCATTTTTCCACTCTGTAAAAGAGAATCTAACAAAACAACAACACAATTTCAATGCTATTTTTTCTTCACACTAAGCAAATAAACAAATGCATATAAAAAAATTAAAATTACAGTTTAAAAATAAAATATATCATACATTATTATAAGAATAAGCAAGAACAAGTAGAAACTTAGTTAGCACGTTTTATTTAGAGTTAGAATAAAGTTGAAACTCGCATTTCGTACCAAAATCGGAAAAGAAAAAAAAAGAAGGAAACGTGCGATGTGTAACTATTTAAGGATATGATACGAAGATGATAGGGATCAATTAATAAATGGAAAGATGAAGAAAAAAACTGAGTACGATTTAGGTGAATGTTAATGTTTCGTGTAGAACAAGAAAAACATGAGTATGGTGAAGGAATGTGTGTGTGTTTTTTAAAACGGAAATGAAAATGAGAGATGATAATGATACCGTGTAAGTGATGATTGTGAAAAAGCGATTCTGCAAAGATTGAAGATAATGAAAGGGTTTTGAATAGGTTTGAAGAAGTTGGACTTGGAAGAGAAACGGACGTGCACAGAGAGAGAAGAAGAAGTGAAAAAGTAAACAGTAAAAACAGGGTGACTCTTTGAGATTGACTAGAGGATAGGACAAATAATATAGAATATTAATGTAATGATTTTTACTATTTTGATCAATCATAATTGACAAATGTTTAATCTACTCAATTCAATTGAATTATTATTTTTATTGAATTGAATTATCTTATTCAAAAAATACTTATTAATAATATAAACTTTACCTTTAATTACTCTTTTCCTTTATGAAACAAGTTTTCATTCGGAAACGGATTTTCTGATTTAGAAGCGGAAAAGGTAGGTGCCTTTCATCCACTTTGTGTCATTGGATCAATGAATGTTATTGTTTTTAAACTAAAAGAGCTACATAGCTTTATTGTTTTTAAACTAAAAGCATCGGCAGAAGTTAAAAATAAAAAAAAACGTGAACTTTAAAATCTGAGTCTTTCACTCTTTTCGACTCTTTCTTCCTCAAGTTCACTTAGAACTCTTTGAACCCTTAATTTCCATGGCATCTTCCTGTTGCATTTTTCTCATCTTACATTTTTTCTTTCTTCCTCAAACTCAACATTTTTCTCATCTTACCTTTCCCGCCTCTAAGTTAGAGAATCCGTTTCCTTTTTATAAATGATACTAGTACTATTTATAATTACACTTCATGAAATTTCTTAATATATCTTAAAGGCAGTACTAAAAGAAAGGAGGTTAAAGAAAATTGTTGAGAGATCAAACTTTTAAAATTGTTGTTGCAAATGAAACGTTTTGAGAGCATTGTGTAAGTGTGTAGTGAGGGCGCAAACACTGTACACAGACACGGTACAGTTTCTGTCGAAAAGAAAAAAACATAAGGACGGTAGGAATACCCGTCCATCTCAGTAGTGAGTAAGAAAAATGTATAGTGGAATTATTTTAGAGTGATATGAGAAGATAAATTTAAGATTAATATAAATTTGTAATTTCAATAAAAAAATTCAAAAATATTAATCATGTGAATTAAAAAAATATTTAAAATAAGAAATTTATTATTTAAATAAAAATTAAAAAATGAGTTGTTGTAAATAAAGAAATATTTATAATAAGTTTACTAAAATTAAATGAGTTGTTCTTATATTATATTGAATTGAATATAAAAGACTAAAAATACAATTTAATTTAATTTTTTTTATAGAATATTATAGTATTTATACTCTTATTTTAAAAAATATTGTACGTTTGAGAGTAATAATTTTTATATTTATATTTATATTATATATTTTAGATACTTAAATATTTATATGAGTCGTACCGAGTTATTAAAATAATTTAATAAATAACAAAATATAATTATTATAATTTTAATTCAATTAAAAATTATTTAAATATATTTAAATATATTTAAATCTTAACCATAAAGTATTATAAATAAAAATATTTACTATTTTAAATATTCGTAGACATTACATCTATTTATGTGTTTGGTATTTGTAACAAATAAAGTATTGGATTACATTATGTTTAATTTAATTTATCGTTATTTACTACAACTCATTTTTTAATTGTTGTTGGAATGAGATTGTGTTTGAATTTTGCCGTAATGTATAAGGTGGATGTTTTGAGTTTTTCTATTAGAAATTAAAAAAATTGGGTTTTAAATTTTTTAATGACGGAGTGGAAGAGAAATATATTGAAAGAAAGATGATGAATAGGTAAATGATGAAAATTGAACTTGAGCGAAAATTGATTTAAATTTATATGACTATAAATATATTATTTTCAAAATTTAAAGGATCAATCTGAAAATTATTTATTTTATAATTTGTCACATCAATATTATTATGCATATGTGAGCATTGTAACAATCACGCGATATTTTTTTTAACGAAACTAAAGGAAAAAAATATTTTCACAAACATACAATAATATAAAGACAAAAGTTGTAAATGAAGTGTCATTTAAAAACCTAATTAAGATAAAAACATAAAAATAACTTATTTCGAAACTGAAACAAACATAAAGAACTAGAAATACAATTTAACATAAATTTAATTATATAAATAAAATAATAAAGACAAACACTTTGATATTGAAAGGAGAGGTTGTGGTATTAGAAGACAAAATTTATGTATTTGAATTATTAAGATGCAATAGTGTTCCACAAACAAGATTGAGTAGAAAGAAGTTAAACATTCGACAAAGGGACTGACAAAAGAAACATGTGTCGAGAATATACACTAAATTAATGCGTTGAAGACCTTCGAACATGCAAGACCAAAAATTCGACGTCGAAAGACCCAATTTAAATTTAGGATTACATGGAAAACATGCATGCCACTAATCGTTGTAAATTTGTAAGTGATGTTGCTTGTGGTTTTTCAAAAATTAACACATCTAACAAAACGATTGGTGATTCTATGAAATTCAAATTATGTCATTTACTTTTTGCTAAATTTTGTTTACTTTTTCATGTAAATTTATCTTCAGATGCTTATATTTCATACAATTTATCTTCCATGTCTTTAACTTCATGCAAATTTTACATTCTTGCATTTAAATTATTTTCTACATTTTACTGTTGAAATCATTTATAAACCTTTTATTTTTACACTTTTCTTTAAGTTTCATTTATTTCAAATTTAATTGCAGTTTTAATTCCTCTATATATACTGATTCACGAAATTGGTATTTCTATTTTAAAAATCGACAGTTTTAATCTATCCGTTTGATTTTTTAACTAAAAAATGATGACATGAGATATTTTAATAACATAATATATGATACGATTATGTAGAGTGATTAATATATATGAAATTGAAATAAAATGTCGTGACAATTTAAATTTCAACTTCCAAATTTTTTCATATTTTTAATTTAATTAATGAATATGAATAATTAATACATCTAAATGATTCTATATCGTAGAATTATATCTCACGTCATATAAAATATATTAAATCGTCATTTTTTTAGTTCAAAAATCTGAGAGATGAACCAAAGTTTCGACTTTTAAAATAAGGGGATCAATTCCGTGAATCAGTATAAATATAGATATCAAAACTGCAATTAAACCTTCATTTTATTTTACAAAATATTTCCAAATCCAAGTACTTTTTCTGTTTGCATCATGTTTCATACTATCATTTGGTCTTTGCATATCCTTAAACATATTTGCATATATATTAAATGTATTAAAGCTTACTATTTAACTTGTTAAATAATCCATCACTAAATATTCATTTATTGAACTTGTTAAATATTTCACTTATTGAGATTATGAGAAAATCTACATCATGCCATCTATCAAATATTAATATTGGTTCACTGCAGACTAAAAGTTACGTGAAATTATAAGGATGTTCGAAGATATTTAAAAAAAATATAATTTAGCAATTCTCTTCGTCTTTATAACTGAGACACATTTTTTCTATCTTGTTGAACTTACATTGAGAATTATAGTCTTAATCGTAAACCTAGAATGCTATTAATTTATATTTTTAAAGAGTATTAACGACTTATAAGCGATGAACCACCCCACATCTACCATTATACTAACTTAAAGTTTAAAATTGTCATAAAAAAATTGTTCTTTGAAATTTTAAAGTAATTCGTGAAATTGATTCAACCTCGATTTTGGTCACCCTATTTTAATTGATTCGTAACCTATTTCTAATTTTTGTAATTTAGTCTCTTTATTTTAATAAATTTGTAATTTTAGTTCCTCTATTTTTAATTTCGTCATTTTAACCTCTCTATTTCTTAAAATATAGACATTTTGTAAATCTAATGAATCACATATTTTATGTAATAAAATTTGGGCTTAACTGTAGTTTTAGTCTATCTATTATTGTCAATTCACGGAAATAGTCCTCTATTTTAAAAGTCGTCAATTTTGGTCCCTCCCTCCAAATTTTTAACTAAAAAATACGGAATTGACATATTTTTAATGACGTGACATACAATTATATGATATAGAATTATTTAGATGCATTAATTATTCATATGTTATTAATTAAATTAAAAATATGAAGAAAAAAATTGAAGTTGAAAGTTAAGTTTTTACTACGTTTTATTCCAATTTCATAGATGTTAATCATTTTAGATTATCGTATCATATGTCGCGTTATTTAAAACATATGATAGCGTTTCAGCAAGTGTGCTGAATCGTTACAAATAATAATTAAAACAGTAGTACCGAGTATCAAACTCAATGATTGCGTTTTACTATTGAATTATATTTAATTACTAAAACTGAACAAAAAGTTTCTGAATTGATTTAAATAATATTTAAAATTAACAACGTTAATAAAATTGATCTTTTATAATAAGAAAAATGTCAGAGATGATTTTCACTTCAAATTCAACTTTTGTGTCTAATTTGATCCTAATTAATGAATTCCTTTATTGAATTATTACCAAATTCTCTTTATTATTCTTGCCCTAATGTCTTAGTGACAGAACATTTAATTCCAAAGTAACCCATAATTCCTTAGTGGATTTAAGATTAGAATTAAGTCTTACCATGCATGAATTATCTTGTTAAACTATTGTATTTGCAACTAATTTAATTGGTTTAATGACATGCATCTATTCTTATACTACAAATTCATGAATTTCTCATCTCAAGCATCCGTAAAGTCCACTTCCGTTTCAAAATACGAATCGTAGAACATTTTAATGTTGATCAAACAATAAAAAACATTAAGCACATAGATGAGAAAAATAATTCAATAAACTCATTCATATAACTAGAAGTCAAATCAGAAAAATATTACGCTCATCCGTAACAAATAGGGTTTAGTTACTTATGACAGAGATAAAAAAATATAGAGATTAAAGAAGAATTACAAGAAGAATTCATGAATTATTCTTAATAAAACTGCTCAAATGGTATTATAAATGGGTATTTGAATTTCTCTGCTATGACACAAATCTCTCAATTTCCAATAGTAAAAAAGATCTCTAGAAAATGAAGAAAAAAAAAATGTGTTTTTAAACATTCAGCCGTGTGCCACGCGTCCCAAACACAAGTGGACAAAGTCAGGAAGACAGAAATGCGCCTCAGGTATAGGTTTTTGCGCTTCAGGCGCACAACATCTGGTGTCTGACGTATATTGCATTTTTCTTCTCTTTCGAGTCTGAATTCGATTCTGATGTCTTCATGAAAGTTGTAGCTATGGATATTATCCTTCATTTGCAATTGGTTTGACTCCAATTGGACATCTACAACTCCAAATATGGATTACACTCCATATAAGTCATGTTGATTTCTCACAAAAATTCAGCACTGCACTAAAACAAAAAAACAACACAAAACTACGAAAAATCTCTACTTAATCAAAAAAATAAGAACATAAATATTTCATTAAATCAAATAACTAAAATTAACAAAAGATATCAAATAACTCCTTAAATTAACTAATGATTAAAGATAAATAAGACTAAAAACAATAAAAAATATGCATCTGATGAAGAGTCATCAACATCTCACATCGTTATTTTTTAGTTAAAAAATCAAAAGGAGAGACAAAAAATATCGACTTTTAAAATAAAGAGACCAATTTCACAAATCAGTAAAAATAGAGGGACTAAAATTACAATTAAGCTTAACATTTAATGGATTACATTTTAAAAAATATATGATATTAAGAAAATATTATATATTTTTTTTAAAAAAATAATTTTTATTATAATAAACTATGCTTAATTAAAGTTTTAGTCTCTCTATTTTTACTGATTTATGAAATTGATCTCCTTATTTTAAAAGTCGACAATTTTGGTCTCTCCATTTGATTTTTTAACTAAAAAATAATGACCTAAGATGTTTCAAATAATGTGACATATGATACGACGATGTAGAATAAACAAGACTCGTGAAATTGAAATAAAACACCGTAAACATTTAACTTTCAACTTCAAATTTTTTTCATATTCTAAATTTAACTAATGACATATGAATAATTAATGCATTTAGATAGTTCTATATCATATAATTGCAAGTCATGTCACTAAAAATATCTCAAATCGTGATTTTTTAGTTCAAAAATCTGATGGAGTGATCAAAACTGTCGACTTTTAAAATAGGGGGGCCAATTTTGTGAATTGATAATAATAAAGGGACAAAAACTGCAATTAAGCAAAAAATACTATTTAAAAAATAGTTTTAATTATTTTAAAACTAATTAATTCTAAACATAATTAACTAGTTTTAAAGTAATTAATTATATATATTTAATTATTTAAAATAATTAAAAACTATTTTTTAAATAGTTTTTATAATATTTATAAAAAAAATTCTAATATTTTCTTAATATTATATATTTTTTTAAATGCAATCCATTAAATTTTATTAAATAAAATATGTGATCCATTAGATTTACAAAAATGTCTCAATTTTAAGAAATTGAGGGATCAAAATTGCAAAATTAAAAATAGAGAGACCAAAATTACAAATGAGTTAAAATAGGAAACTAAAATTACGAATCAGTTAATATAGGAGAACTAAAACTGCATATCTTTTATTTTACAATAGATTAATATATTTATTGTAGAAAAATATCTTGCATTCCTAAAGTTTCTTTATACTTATATATATTTTTATTGTAGTTTATATATTTATTTTAATTTTATAAGAAATAAATAGTGTTTGAATAAAAATTCATTTCTTTTATATTTTTAAAAATATCTGATCGAACCAAATCAAACCAACCCATCTTTATTCAGTTTAATTTGGTTCCAATTTCATGAATAATTATTATCTAAACCAAACAGATCATTTTTAATTGGTTGGGATTTATTTTCTCTTAAAAATCGAACTACGTTGACCCGATTACGCCCTTAGATTGTTTAGTGATATGATTTCTTGAAAGATTTTGAGAATAAGAAGTATAAAAGATTTTGGGAATAAGAAGTATAAATGATTGGATATCAATATAATTATTTTGTCTCACTTAAATTTGACATTTAATACTTAAGTTAGATATTATATCACAAATTTAAATATATCTCGAGTTTGAACCTAAAATTTTAAAATTATGTGTGAGTTTTATTCGTTTTATTAGGACAATTTTTTTTTATTCACGTTTAATAGTATTAGTTGATTTGCATATACAACCATTTCATGATATATTGTATTAATTTGCCGATCTTGACAAGACAATGATTAGGTTTATGGGTAAAATAATATTGGAACATCCTAATTTTACACTAAATCATGGGTAGCCGCCGGCTCATCTCAATCCTTGTTGTCTTCTTTTTATTAATTTAAATTATATGAATTTGTTCGCAGATTAATTGTTTATGTTTTTAGTAAATTTAAATTTGTATTGTATTAATGTATTTTATAATTTTAATCAATGAATATTATTTTTTTTATAAAAAAAAAAATTAAAAATATTATAATAAAAAATATATTTGATGTTATCATGAGTATTGTTTGATGAGATAATATAATTTTAAATATCTTACTATTGTATTTGTTTAATAAAAATGGTATCACTTTTTATTTTATCATATCGACAAGTTCTAATATGGATTATAGTTCACCATGTCAATTTTAAAAATGTTTAAAATTTTAATAATCATACACATTAACGGTTATTTTTACTTTTATTATTGAGATAATAATTTAAATTATTTGAATTTAGTTAAAATAAAGAAAAACAAATAAATATCGTATATTCAATCGATATAAATTAGATCACAGTTTTATTGATAAAAAAAAATTATAAACTATTACTTAAAAAAGTATTGTCGATTCATTAAAATTTCAAAGATTTTGCGAATTATTAAAACCTTATTTATTAGCTTTATAAAATACAAATCATAATCCTCTTGCAAAGCATATGATAGTAGTAAAACATACAAAGTTGTCCCGATGATTTTCTCTTGAAGCCTTCCTTGTGGAATTGTGTCGCATCTTCCTTAAAATTACGACACTCTTAATATCCTAAAGAAAAATCAACGATATGTGGCTGAAATTGGACAGTAAATTCCTCCACATTCTTAGCCTATGCTTGGATAGACGTTCTTTTTCAACTGGACTCACATTCCAAAGCCACGTTATATGATAAGCTAATATTTGTCAATAATCTTGTCCACAAAATTACTAGTTTTACATTGTCATTGTCATGTCTTACATGCTTGGACCTATTGAGAGAAACAAATTCAAAGAGATGAGAGATCATTCTCAAGGAAGAAGGCTTCAAGTTTTAAGAGAATTTGAGTGTTTTAATTTGTCTTAAAGAAGGAAGATGTAAGAACACAATTAATTAGAACGAGTTTAGATTAATTCTCAAAGGGATTATATGGGACAGTTTGTTAGACCTTAGTTTTTTTTTTTTTAATTTTAAAAGTAATTATTTTTAAGAGTTTTCTTTTACTGCTTTAAAAAAATCAAAATATAAAATTAATTTAAAAAATTGCTTCAAATGAAACTTGTTTCAAGTAATTGTTTATCAAAAATATTTTTAATATGTAATATTTATAAAAAAATTCAATACGATAAACAAACACAAAATACTAGTGGTTAGTATTATCTTTATCTTGTAATAATTGAATTATTTGATTATTTTATACTTTTAATAAAAGTATAAAAATGAAAGAGAAACAAAATATACTTTTAATAAATTATTTTTATTAGGTATTGATGTATCATAAATATAATTAAATACATCATAAAAAATATTATATTAAAAGTAATATAAGTAATATTAATTAAAATATAAAATAAAAACGACTTTAAAAAGTTAAAATTAAAAATGTTATTTATTTTGAGATAAATATTTTTTTTACTCTACAAATGAATCACGTGAGATGGAGGCAGTATCAAAGGTTGAACCTCGTTTCTAAAATTCCTTTTGTGTCCCAACCCATTTCACTAAACTTAACAATTATAATTAAATTGATAATAGTTGTTCACGTGATGAATTGAAGTTCAATCAAACGAGAGCATGAGATTTCCCGTGATTTCTTTCGGTTTGTTTGTGCTGCCTTTGAGTCAATATTTTTCTTCCATAGCTAACTCGCCATTGCAAAAAAATCCATATATTTTCTTTCTCTCTCTTTTTATTGACCCCAAATTCGATAAATCGGTTAAATTGTTATTTTAATTTTTTATGTTTAATTTAAGATTTGAATATGTTTTTTATGATTTTATTTTTTTAATTAGGTTCTTTAAATGACATCATATATGCATCGGTATTATTCCTTTATAAAAATATCATTTTTTATTAGTTATATTAAAAAATATCGTGTGACTGTCACAATATTGATGTGTGCATAATGATATTGATGAGACAAATTATAAAAGTAAACAATTTTTAAATTGGTTCTTTTAAGTTTTGAAAAAAATACATTTATGATATTGTATATTTAAATCAGTTTTTACTCAACTTCAATCTTCATCTTTCACCTTTTCATCATATTCCTCTTCCACTTTATCTTTAATAAAATTTAAGACCTAAAATTTGCAATTCCAATAGAAAATTAAAAATGTCGACCATGTGAATTAGAGAAAAATGAAAAGAAGAAATGATCATTCCAACAAAAATTAAAAAATAAATTATTGTAAATAAAGAGAAATTTATCATAAATTTACTAAAAATAAATGAGTTGTTTGTACATTTGCAAAAACATGACTAAACATAAATGATTAAAGGTGAAATTTAGCCTAATTTTTTTTATAGAATGCTATAGTATTTTTGTATTCTTAGTTTGAAAAATATTCATACATTTGAGAATAGTAATTTCAATATTTGTATTCATATTTGTCAGATATCTAAATATTTATACAAATCATATTGAGTTATTAAAATAAATTGATAAATAATAAAATATAATTATTATGATTGTGATTCAATTAAAATTCATTAAAATATATTTAAGTATGAACCACAAAAACATTACAAATAAAATATTTACTTAACTCTAGTATTATTAGGCAATACACCTATTTATGTGCGTGTTTGGTAATTGTAAGAACAAAATATTATATTACATTATTTTTATTCAATTTTCAAATATACGAACAACTCATTTATTTTTAGTGTATTTATAGTAGATTTCTCTTTATTTACAACATATTTTTTAATTTTTGTTGGAATGATGTATTTATTGTTTTGATTTTTCTCTAATTCACATTATTGACGTTTTGAATTTTTCTATTGAATTTTAGGTTTTTTAAAAATAGAGGAGTGGAAGAAGAAAATAGTGAAGTAAAATATGATGGAAATATAAAAGATGAAGATTGAATTTAAACGAAAATAAACTTAAAAGACTATAAGTGTATTTTTCCAAAACTTAAAATATCAATATGAAAATAGCTTAATTTTATAATTTGTCATATCAACATCATTATACACGTGTCATTATTATAACATCCACATGATGTTTTTTTAGCAGAAAATGACATTTTTACAAACATATAATAACATAAAAACTAATGATGCAAACTGACATATAATATAAAAGCTAATAGCTAATAGTGAAAATGAGGTGTCAGTGACTTAATTAAAAAAAACATAAAAAAAAATCAATCAAGAAGTGAATCAAACATAAAATATAAATAAAATATGGGTTAAAATCCAGTAAAATAGTAAGTAGGTTAAAAAGAATAAGTAAAGCAAATTAAAGTTTTATCTTGTAATGGTTGAATCAATGATTGCCGAAAGCAACACTATTAGTCTATTATTATCCCCATCCTTGCAACACACATTGATATGAATCGTTTAACTGCGACTTTTTAGTGATCTTTAAGCTAAAACATAGCATAACCTAACACCAAGTAATCATAGCACCTATCTTTGCCTCTCTTTTCTCCGAACACCAACCAACTACTTTAATTTAAGATCAAATAAATAAATAAATAAAATCCAGGAGAGCTATAACACTCAAGTAAGAAAGGGTATCCTAAATCATATTTCTTTGTTTTTTACTCACTTCATCTTGTAACGATTGGAGTTTAAAATCTTTGTACACATATTAACAAATAAAATAGTTAAAAAAAGAAAAATTATTTTACAAAATTACAAAATCTTTTAAATTCTTTCTTTTTTAATATGAAATATATAATCCTATGTGAATCTTTAATCGACAATACAACAACTATGAGAATTATTATATCTATAAAAACAAATGATCAACTGATGAATTGTTTAATAAAACTCGAATTTAAATCATAAATGAAAAATAAGCTTTAGTTAAATTTTATTTATTTATTTATCAATTTTTAATCTAAAATATTCCCTTTTTCTCATAAAGAAAGGGTCAAGACAATTTTTATATAGACTTAATTGCAGTTTTAGTCCCCCCTATTTTTACTGATTTACGAAATTGATCCCTTTATGTTAAAAATCGACAATTTTAATCCCCTCTAATTTTTTAACTAAAAAAAAACGACGCGATATGGTTTAAATAATGAGATATATGATACGACGATGTAGAATGATTAATACTCATGAAATTGAAATAAAACGTCATAAAAACTTAGATTTCAACTTCGAAAACTTTTCATGTTTTTAATTGAATTAATAAGAAATGAATAGTTAATACATCTAGATAGTTCCATATTATATAATTGTATATCACATTATTAAAAATATATTAAATCATCATTTTTTAGTTAAAAAACTAAAGGTGTTAAAACAATATTGGGATCTGCAACAAGAATTAACCAACAAAACAAAAAACAAACAATTGCAGAAGAAAAACGAAAACAGAGAACGTTATGCGTTTTCTACTGAAAACGGAGTACGTTCTGGACAGAACAGAAAACCAGAACGTTCTTGGTTTTCTGCAGTTTTGATAAAACAGTTTTCTCAATCAAATGTAAACGAGAACTAAAGAAAAATAGGAGAAGAATAACATCCAGATTTACGTGTTCGATCTCAATTGATGAGACTTACGTCACGGACAAGCAACCAAGATTAATCCACTACGAATCTTTGAACTTTACAAAATTAAAGCCTTCTCAAGATTGATCTCCCAGTATCTATCACTGTTTATGAACCAATAATACTAGCATTTATCTCAATCTTTCTTTCTCCCTTTAATCTTCTCTATCTGATTTTCTATGAATCACGAATTGCATATGCATCTCTTAGTTTCTAGCTTTTACTGCTACTACAACTTACCACTCTGCTGCAACTATATTACAACTTTATTTATAGTATACACAAGCAAACTAACTAACCACCTATCATAACTAACTTGGCCAAAGGTAGTTATAACAACCACTAAAGCTTAACCAACTTTAGTTAGATGATTTGAGGCACATATTCACAATTCTCCACCTTGACTCAATATCAGAATAACTTCACCATTGTCCTTGCTGTTATTGTACCAGCTTTATGCTTTATAGAAAATAATATATTTGAGGCACATATTCACAATTCTCCATATTGACTAAATATCAGAATAATTCATTCATAGCTGTCATTCAAGCTTCTTTGTCTTTACTATTAATGACTTCCCTGTAGTTGTTTGGTTCATCTCTTTTAAGATCTTCAACAACACCTAAAACATAACAAATTAAATCTACTTCACCATATCTGGTTGGAAGCTTGATAACCCTTCTTTCTCTATCTCTTACCAAGTTGTAATTGGCCAAATTTGTTTCTATTGCAACATTATCATCAAGTGATGTATTAGTGATGTCTTCATGACTAATCTCTTGATCTTCAGGTGGCTCCACCTCAATCTGAACACTATCATCATTGTTGTTTGAAGCACTGTTAAATGGAGAACGTTATGCGTTTCTGCAGAACTGAAACGGAGAATGTTCTTTGTCAATCATGGGCATTCATGTTTCATCGAACACTACATCTCTTGACACGATGCACTTGAGCACACCTTGGTCAATTCTCCACAACTTGTAACCTTTTATTCCTTTAGGATATCCAATGAAAACACATTTGATTGCTCTAGTATCCAACTTATCTTGCCTTGTGTGAGCAAATGCTAAGGAACCAAATACCTTCAGATTTGAGTAGTATGTTGGTTATCTATTCCACATCTCAATTTGTTTCTTAAATTCAATAGCTGATGAAGGACATCTATTGATCAAGTACATTGCTGTAACTACAACTTCTCCCCAAAATGTTTTAGGCAGCCCTGCACTCAAGATCATACATTTGACCCTTTCCAAAATTGTTATGTTCTTCCTTTCAACAATGCCATTTGATCCTTTCTTTTCAATTCTTTGTGGTTCCAACTGTTGTTGCTCCTTTTTCCCATAGACGGCGTCAATTGTTAAAATAATATTGAGATCCGCAACAAGAGTTAACCAACAAAACAGAAAAACAAACAATTGTAGAGAAAAAAATGAAAACGAAGAACGTTTTGCATTTTCTGCTAAAAACGGAGAACGTTCTGGACATAACAGAAAACCAAAAAAATTAGAAAAAACTAAAAACGAAGAACGTTCTCGGTTCTCCTTTCTGCAGATTTGTAAACCAGTTTTCTCAATCAATATTAAACGAATTTCACTCAATGTTTCTTTTCTCTCTTAATCTTTATTTTCTGAATTTCTATGAATCATGAATTACATATGCCTCTCTTAGTTTCCAACTCTTACTGCTACTACAACCAAATTACAGCTGCTACAAGGTTAGAGCTTTATTTTAAGTATACACAAGCAAACTAATTAACTGTCTATCATAACTAACTTGGCCCAAAGATAGTTATAACAACCCCTAAAGCTTAACTAACTTTAGTTAAATGATTTGAGGCACACATTCACAAAAGTGAATACTAAAATTGTTAATTTTTAAAATAGGATAACCAATTTCGTGAATCAATAAGAATAAAGAAATTAAAACTACAATTAATCTTTTTTTATACCGAAAAAAAGGTATTTAAAAGTAGAAAATATGTATTTTTGGGAAATAGATAGTTCCATATTGAAGTTACGGGGTGGGAAAGTAGCCTAATTGGAAATAAGAAGAGTAGTCACTATGTGGCATGCAATGCATCCTCCAACCGTAAAATAATAATATGGTATGCTACAACAACTTGGTCCAATATCCGTGAATTACATAAATAACACCAACGACACTTGCGCGCTCTTGCTTCCTTTCACTTACTCTTCTCTCTATTATGCATCACATTAACCACCAATCACAGTATCATCTTCTCAGGACGAGTTTTAACGTTTCTCTCATCAGGTTTCTTTCATTCAAAACTAATTAATTACTTACTGCGCATCTATTTATGTCATATAGTTTTGATTAAATTGTTATTATAATGTTTATTTATTTATTTTATATTATGATGTTGGTGGTAATGAGAAACAGATCTTTGAATTGCTGATGGGAAGAAAAGGAGGAAGCTGGTTCTCCTCTGTTAAGAAAGTTTTTAAGTCATCCTCTTCTTCTAAAGACACATCAGTGCCAGTCTCCACGCCACTGCACATAGACAAAAAGGTCATCAATTTTCATTACTCTATCATCCCTTCATTTCTAACAAATTAATGACAACTCCACATAATGGTGTTCTGATCCTTTGATGGTTAGACGCTGAACTCGTTATAGTTTTATATTTGGAAACCTTAATCAAGTATTATTATAAGTATGTAGTTTTTTTTTTTTAACTAATTATAAGCCTATAGTTAACATTTATATTGCAAAATTATGAATTTGATGCCTAATGTCTTCTTTCATTTTTTAGACCAACATTTCCATCTCATAAAACTAAAAAAAACCTAAATCATGCATTATGTCATTAATCACTAATTTAATTAGATTTCTTGAATTAGCCACAAGCAATGCTATAATCATAAGCTATTTTTTCCTTTTGAATTAAATTCTAAAACTATATATCCTTAAGGTAAGTGAACATCATATGGCTGTAATGTTTGTCTTTTATATGTTGCATGTAGGTTCTTTCTCTGTTCTTAGGACCATTGAACCAAATACAGCATGCAACTATGTTGTATTCTACATGGTCCCCTCATCATATCAAACAAAATTTACATGTTTATGTGTCACATACTTATCATGCATGCCAACACCTATCACATCGATCATTGATCATTGAGCTTCAACAACATATTATTACTATGTTAAATGATCATAAACAAGGTCTTAAATCGCAGTCACATTTGCAAAAAATCATAATCAAAATGTGTTTGATACGATCTCAATCACAGTCTGCGTTGCAGAGACATCAAAATCTTTTACAGTGCATCGAAATTACCTCGACAAAAAATAAAACCATGATAATAGAAAAATGATTTTGGATTAGTAATTAGATGTTATTGAATTGAATTCTGATTTGATTTGATTTTAATCAGAAGGAGAACAGAGAGAAATTGCAGCATGAAGTGGCAGAGGAGGTGTCATTTGAGCATTTTCCTGCAGAGAGTTCACCAGATGATGTGACAAATGAGGAAAGCACAACATCAACACCTTTGATATCAGAAGAGAGAAATCATGCAATTGCTGTTGCAGAAGCCACAGCAGCAGCTGCTGAAGCTGCTGTTATAGCTGCTCAAGCAGCTGCTAGAGTTGTGAGATTGGCTGGTTATGGACGACATTCAAAGGAAGAAAGAGCTGCAACATTCATTCAATCACACTATAGAGGATACCTAGTAAGACCTCAATTCTATCCATCATCCATGTGAGACATGTTTGGATAAACACTTTAAATTATTGCATAAATGTTTATCATCTAGATTACTATGTTTAAGCGATTTTTATAACAACATAAAATAATGTCATTCTTTTTATAGAAGATATAAACTCTTTTTATAACTTGTCTCGAAAAATTATATGTTGTTATCATAAATTCTGTCAAATAGTGTTATAAATGTTTATGTTACTAGATACATTTGAATAAACCAATTGAAATAAATCTCCTGTTCTAAGAAAAGTCTTCTCTTCAATTTCACATGCTAATATTTTGCACATATTTCTTTGGCAAATATTAACATCTGTTCTTGGGACACACTTTAATAAATCAAATATAAAAATTTTATTCTGAAATTTGTGTATTCAATTTTTGAAAATTCAAAAAGTTTTTTCTTTAACAAAAAATTATATTTTTAGAATAATTAACAAGTGTCATAAAGTTACATGTGTGCAAAACCCTTTGTTGTTTTGGGTGGTTGAAATATCGTTTATCGCTTAAGATCATAAGTTAATATCTGCAGTTACTAGTTTATTATAATTCATTACTTTATCACCTACTACCAAACTTGTACATTATGTCTTAATGTCTTAATAATAGTAGACTGTACTTGACTACTTGCAAAGCAATATTGTCACCTTAATAATCATCATCATCATTATACTCTTAAATTGATATTTTATGGCCAATAAACTTGCAGCTCTATTGGTACAATCTCCATATTTTAGACTTTAATTTATATGTTGATTATGTTTGAAGTCAATCATTTACTAAGCAACCTATTGCAAAAAAATAAAAATAAAAATCTAAGCAACCAATCTTCTCATCTATGTGAAAAGGAAAATTACATCTTTTATATTTATAAACTTGTGTGAAAAGTTTTGTGATATTTCAATTTCAAGTTTAATGGATAGCTAAAAAAAGCCCAAGTATTCCACAAATGTGTGAAATTGCTAACATAAAGATCTTATTGATAGGTAATTTTGTAAATATCTCTATCAATACTTTCTGGATTTCATATGAAACCCAACTCAGCTATAAATTTCATGAGAAAGAAAAAGACTATGGGCTAATAAAGGGAAATGGGTCCTATTTAAGTACTATAGCTCCATGAAAGCTTATTATTGTTCATTGAATACTAATTATTAGTTGGTTCGTTTGTGTTTACCTGTCAATTGGTTGAATTGACTTAACTGTACTAATCTGAATAGGGTATCCTTTATAGACTCATGATATTAATAACATTCATTGCCTACAATTCCTCCTTGCTTAATGTTTCAATTGTTTTCAGAGTTAAATAAGTTTTTTATTTTTATAAAATTTTAAAATTTTATTTTTAGTTTTTATAAAATTATTATGTAAACAGTTTTAATCGATGTTGGAGCATCAAAATATGTTTTTAAATAATTGTTTTGTATATATGTATACAACACTATAAAAAGTTCATTCACAATAAACAAGCTCAAAAGTTGATTTCTATTTCCATACTTTAAAGACTTTTATCTTAAATATATGATATTTAAAAAAATCATATTTAATTTATTCCAAATTAATAAACTATATATTTATGTGGATGAATTTTTAATAATGTTCTAAACATACTTGCAAAAAATCATTCAAAAATTCAAAAATTTAAAAGTTTAAGTGTGTTTCGTTTCAACAAAAATTAAAACAACTAGTAAAATAATTTTATAGAAACTAAAACATGTAATTTTTCTTACATAGACTATTTTTTTTTTCAAAATCTTAAATATATTAAAAGTTTATTTAACCCTTATTTTAATTTTATTTATTTTTATTAGGATTTAAATTATTTGATTCGAAGATTCTCTTGAAAAAAGTTATGACTCACATATTTCAGCCACATTTAAATTATTTCAAATTGGATGCATTTTATTGTATTTAGGATTAATGTCTTTAGAACAATACTCCATATATATAACTTAACATAGGAGTTTATTTAAGTGTTTCAAAGACTTTTTTAAAATAGTTTATAAGATCTTTATAAATCATACATTTAATTAAGTTGTTTATTCAAATCTTAGAATTTAGTATGTTACATTAAACACATAGTTAGTAAATTTTTGTGTTATGTATATATAGGCTCGGCGTGCACTACGCGCATTGAAAGGATTAGTGAGGCTGCAAGCATTAGTAAGAGGACACAATGTTCGCAAACAATCTCAGATGACAATGCGATGTATGCAAGCATTAGTGCGGGTACAGGCACGGGTACGAGCACGTCGACTTCAATTGAGTCACGATAATCTTCATAAGGCAATAGAGGAAAACGAAGAAAAGGAAGAATTTATGAGGCAACATGAGACTATTACTAAGCCTATGAGTCCCATGAGGAGACCATCAAGCATTAATAATAATAACAATGGTTGGGATAATAGGCGTCAAAGTATCAAAAAAGCTAAAGAAAATGATTTAAGAAAACATGAAGCTGCAATGAAGAGGGAGAGAGCTCTTGCATATGCTTTCAACTATCACCAAGTAATGTTTACTCAAATCTATGTCCTTCCTTTATTTTTTCTTTTATTATTATATTCAGAAAAAAAAAAATGATTGATGACCTTTACTAGTGGTTCTTTTTTCAACTCCATTTTTTATATAAAAAACTCAAATTTTAAATCTTATCTAAGAGATTAAAGTGCACTTCCACACAAATAAAAATCAAATTATTTTCATAAAATTATCAATTCAAATATAACAAGAAAAAATACAGTAATTCAAATGCATATCAATTTTTATAAAGATTTGCTCAATTCATGGAAAAAAATGAACATAGTAGATCATATTTCTGTTCTGTGTAGTCACAATTTAGCGATTTTTTACAGTTACATCATATTAGTTATTCGATCAAAGATCAGACAATACATGTTTTAGGATCGGAGTTTTTGTTAATATTTTTTTCTTTCTAAATCTGCCTTAAAATTTGAATTGTTTGATATTTGATCGTTTGATCGAAATTATTGTGTAGTACATGTAATCCAAATCCTTAACAGAGGGTAACATTTTGTTTGCAGCAACAACAAAAGCAAACTCAACATAGAGACCCAAATGGTGATGATGTTGATATGGGACCTTATCAACCCAATGATAGTGACAAAGCCCAATGGGGTTGGAATTGGTTGGAGCGTTGGATGTCATCACAACCATACAACAACCTAAGACACTTAGGACAACGTGAGACCTCTTACATGACCCTTAATTCCACAACATCAACAACAACAGACAACATGTCTGAAAAAACTGTAGAAATGGACATGGTTGCAACACCAAACCGATCCAACTTCAATATGGGCCTAATGGCCCAAGATGTTCATGACTCAAGCCCAAGTTTCGCTAGACACAATCAGAGACCACCTAGCCCAGGTAGACCTAGCTACATGGCCCCAACTCAATCTGCAAAGGCCAAAGTTAGGGCCCAAGGCCCATCTAAACAGTGGATTCCATCTGGGCCTAACTGGAATCCGTCTACAAAAGGAGGATCTGTTGTTGGATCGGGCTGTGACTCGTCGAGCTCAGGTGGTGGAACGGCTACTTACCAATTTCCAAAAAGCCCAGGCCCGAAATTTAATGGCGTTCGTTCGGAGTCTAGACGGATTGTGGGCAGCAGTCAAGACTATGTTGAGGATTGGGCCCTTCCACTTGGAGCCCATGGTTGGGCATAATTTGATTTATTTGCTTTTAGAAAAATAATAACAAAGTGTTTATATGCTCTGTGATTGATCATATGGTATGAATTGGTATTTATGGACATTTTAATAATGTTTGATGTCATGAACAAAAGTTTTGGAATTGTAATATCTATTAAGGATATTTGATATTTTGTTTTGCAGGTAAGATGATCTATGCTTTTGATTTAATATTATTTCCATGAAATGTATCAAATGATAGAAGTAGTATTTAATTTGATAGACAAATTTTATTTTATTGAATAAATAAATAGAACCTTGAACCACAAGTTACATGATAATCCACAACTTTTGTACCATTTGAAAAAAAAAACGTGAATTGTGTCATTCAAAAGCATACTTTCAGACAAAATAAATCATTTGAAAACACTTGTAGTTTAAAAAAAAAAGTGAATTGGCCAAACACATATTGTTTATAGTTTTTAAATATATATAGAGAAAAAAAAAAAAAGCTATAGTATTCCTTTACCAATATAAGTGGATGTCTTGTGTTTCAAAAGCAACGATCCACCATTGAATTGTAGGGGTAATGGAATGTACATAAAAGTTTTCAACGGTCAATACCTTGATTGACAATATATTAAGAATCATAGAAACATGAGTGAAGACACATAACGGATGAGATTGGTGCCCAAACCAAACATACACAAATTGCTTTAGGATAGCCTACCATGCTTGCACAACTTTTTCCCCGGTGGCTGCAAAAGCTAAAGGAAACGTATGCTACCTACTAAATTAGTAATGCTAACAAATATGAAAAAGCGAAACACCATTCCAACAAGTGAGATGTATACAACATTATAATCAATGAAAAAGATAAACTAATATAAAATTCAAAAGGTTATTTATTTATTTATTTTTATATATTTTATCTACTACAAAAGTATAACATATATAATCTTAACAACAAATGGAGGAAAAAGAGCTCAAATAATTGCGGCTTGTTTTTTTTCTTTTTCTTCTTCTTATCCTTCCTTTCTTTTTCCCCTTTTCAAATTTTGTGAGGTGGATTATGGACTAACTTTTCATGTATTGTGTTAGAATAATGACTATTGTGGAGGTTCTTTAATATTGCCTACATTTGAGGTTTGAAATTTCAATCATAAAGCTCTTTTTATTCTTTGGTTGGATTCATAAAGCTAGTGTAATTTTTATATTGATAAGTGACCTCATGACTATCAATGGACAACCGTATAAGAGTTTCAAAAACCCTTTAACAAAGTTTATTATATACAATTTTGCATAATATTCATTCACTTTTATGGTTCTAATTTTATGTCTAAATAGTTAAGATTAGTTGTGTTGAGTTAGAAGTTCTATATTATTTAGGAAACTGATGGTTGAACAACATATAAGTGAGATGATTCATAATCTCTTTGCTTTAAAGTTTTGAATTAAGATGTAGTGTCAAACTCACTTGTGTGATTGCTCTTGATCCAATATGATTGATCCCCCAAACTCCCCTCATGATCCAACAAATTGAATGTGTCAATTAACTAAACTATCATGTTAGCTTCTTGAAATTCATTCATTAAATTATTTTAACATTTAATGGACTAATATTTAAACTAAGTGTCATTCGAATAAATATGTAGCATAAACATACAAGAGCATAAACGTTATACCAACACACAACACTTTAAACATAAATAGTTCATATCAAATTTCACATAATCTAACGCAAATGTTTTAGCTATAGTGAGCAAGACATAAATCATATATAAGGAGCAAATATATACATCCATTACAACTTAAAAGAATTAAAATCGAAATAACTTAAGTTGAACCACCCAAGAGATCAAGTGATCTTTTAGTCACCGATGCTCCAATAGGTTCTAGAACACCTTCTTTCAGTTATGCTAAGGAGGAATAGAAATAAATGATAATGTATGAGAATGGAGGCTGAAGATATGTGAAAGTAGAACATCAACCATAATCAGACTTAGCGTTGAGAGTTTCTTAATGTTATATTTGTACTCTCTCCCATTATATAATGAGCCAACCCTAGAATGATCATAAAAAGGGCTCAACCCTAGAATGATCATAAAAAGGAAAAAGCCCAAGGAGTATGAGAATATTATTTGTCCTTGCCATTAGCACATGTCACACAAACTATGACCACACATTTTTTCATATGTGTTAGTGTCCTTTTCAATCTCTCAGCTCCAGGTTAACAATTCAAAGGTCTTCAATTCTTCTCAAGATTAACAGTCACACATTGGTGCTGCAACACTTTGGAGCATTTTTCAGAACTTGGTCCTACACGCTAGAGCAATAGATGAAATCTAAGAAAAACAAGCATAAAGTTGTGCATGACTCAAAAAAATTCTAAAACTTGATATTTCTAATTAAAGGACACAAACTAATATAATTACTCAATTATCAAATAACAATTTAATATAAAAAGTCAGATAACTCATATTCCTAAGAATAATCATCACTATTACTCAATCCTTATTTCAATTGGAATTTAGTTACAAGTTTGCAAGTTATTATTATTATTTTTAACTAATTATCTTGCATTCATGAGAATGATGAAAATTAATTAGAAGTTAATTATCATCAACTATAATGTTTTTTTAGAAATTGTAGAGTATATGATTGACATCAATAGGAATTATTTTTATAATTGGTATGAGTCAAACTACCATACTTAGTATTTTCATGTTTTAAATTTGCTTGGTGCATGTTTTTCACTTTTCTGTTTTGATTTCAGAAAACTTCAAATGTCGAAATTAACTCGACTAGTTTAGTGTTATTGTTTTAATCCATTGAGTGTGATATATTGGTCAGATGTCCTTGATTTTATTACTATTAAGAATGATGTGCATTTGCTCTAAGTGTTATTTGAACCCAACATAGATCACACATCAATGTCATACAATCATATGAAAATTTTTGCATAAGAATTTATAAGGCAAACATTCAAAATATTTTAATTTCATTGTGTAAACTATTATATAAAATTTCGGTGATATGACATTAATATGAGATTCGTATAAAAAAAAGTTGAATAATCATTTAACAGGTCACATCATAGCCTTCAACATGATAAGTTAATAAAAAAACAATTTAGACCAATAATTTTGAATTTTGTTTCAACAAACTTTCTGGCCTCTACATTTATTACCAAAAAATAACTCATTTTGCGTGTTGAAATAAAGGATCATATTAATTCAAGATCTATAATTTGTACATTCTTTAATAAGAAAAGTTAAAATGTCCAAAAGATTTTTCAAAATTGAATCCTGATTTCGAATTATGAGCAAATAACTTTTAGTTGTTACTGTATGACCAACTTTAGATTAGGGATAATTTGACATTTGCCAAAATATACCAATATCTTATGTTTGAGAAAAAAAAAAGAAAATAATGAAAGAAAAAAAAAATCGAATAAATTCAATCATGTAAAAGTCGTTTTTTAAAAAACAATTCAAACAAACTAATATGCATGGTGTCATTGTTAGTTTAATATTCCCTATGATCCCCTTCATTCCTTCAACACCTACTATTATACTGTAAAAATCTATCGGGTTTATGGTTGTGATCCAACATCAATGAGCGTCTTCAAGATTTTGTTTAAATATTCTGTGCTATAACATGGAATCCATATTAATACACCGTACGTAAGACATGCACAAGATTACCGACAACTATTTAATCGGTTTTAATTTCGTTTATTAGTGATAATTTGTTAAGTCCCAATCCATAAACAGCCACTCTTCCAAAAGGATTTGAAGTCAAACTTCATATATCAAAACATTTTTAATGTTTATGCAATTTTTTTTAATTCTCAATATTAATTATTTTTTAATAAATAGATCAAACACGAAATCAAGTAATTGAATTAATAAATTTTATATAAAAACAAATAGTTTGAAAGAATTCGAATTTTTTTATTAAAATAGTTTTTATTGAATTTTATTTACCTCTAAATCAAAATACCAAAATCTAACTGTAATCGTAATATTTATAAAAATATCTGAAGCTCTAATACTAACAGTTGAAAGCCCAAACACAATGACGCTCTAATACTAACGGTTGGGAGACAATTTCATTTTCAACGTACCTAATTTCATTTATTATATATATATCACAATTTTGATACATTAAAAAAGTATTGTATGTTATAAATAGTTTCTATAAATTTTTATACAAGAACATTTCTTACATCTAAATCTTGCCTCACTTCAATAATATAACAAATAATTTCAAATTTACTTACAAATTTATAAAATCAATCTAAATCAAATATTTTAAACAATTAATTTCACAAAATATATATAATTGTACATGTAAAAAGATATTAAAATGTGTAAAGATTTTTTTTACCAGAATTCACTATCTCACTCGTGTTTATTACTTTCTTATTATAGAAAACTGATATAATTGTTATAGAAGCGTAAGTACAAAATTAACGAGACACACATGATGAAGTAGATGTTAAAAGACTAGTTATTTATTACATCTAATTAACATTAAACTTGAATTACAATGTTAAAATACGAGAAATGTTTTCCGTTTTTTTAGTACTGAAAGCAATGTCATTCCATTACTGATTGCAAAGTTTCAAGATAGCATCCCCTTAACCATCGTTTCTTTTAGAACTCCACTTTATTAGCCATTCTAACAAGAGACAGTCATATTTGTTGAACATTGAAAATTGCTAAACTAGTTAATTGTTACTTAATCTGCCTACAACATATACTATATCAGGTCTGGTACATGTCATGACATACATCAAGCATCCGATTACCTTTGAATAATCTAGTTGTGCCACATGGCATCCTTTATATGGTTGTAAACTAATATTTTGATCAAATGAATTAGAAACAGGTTTGCAATCAAATTGATCAAATTTCTTTAGCACTTTCTCAATATAATGAGATTGAGATAAATCAATATTTACTCCATCTCTAATTATTTTAATTCCTAGAATCACGTTTGTGTCACCTAAATCTTTCATAGGGCTGATTTTAAAGTAGTTATGAAACAGGACTAGGCATATAGATGATCTCATTACATTATCTGAATTGTTGTTTCCACCATCTTTCAACATATTTGCTCGTTCTTGCTTCTCCGAATTCTCCTCTACAACATTACCATCTCTCCCTCTCTACTGGGATTGCTAGTAGATGTCTAGCCAAATGGTACACTTTTTACCTCGCAATAACATTAATTTACTAACATGTATAATTACAAGTACAAATATCATTACAAATTTTATTGCCTCTCAATCATGGGGAATGTGAGAGTTAAAATATACATACAATAACAACTCTATGTGTGTAGATCAAAGATAAACTTTATTTTTCGAATTTATGAATAATAAAACTTAATACTGTTCTCATGTAATATATGAGACACACAAGGAACAAGGTCCAAACACAAAGATCACAAACTACACAGTGTAGAATAAACATGTTACTCGACTAGATAATAATCTACTGTTATGATTTAAATTTGCAGAATATCACTTGTATTATTTCAGAATGAACTCTCTTGGCAAAGTACCAAAGAGGTAGTGATCTTACAATTCAGTGCAACAATACTTAAAGAAACATCTCAAAAGAGAAGGTACTAGCAGATAGAGTCTAAAAGGGGAAGAAATACATTAGACTTTTCACACCCTAATAATTAGCTCCTCATTTAGTTAATTATATAACCATTCAATTTTGTGCTGATTCTTTTATTCCTTTGTCCCTTTCCTTCCTTGATTTCAGAATTCTGTTCAACTGAATTGATATCCTCTTCTTGGGCCTTGGTCTTGCTAGAAGCTCTCACCATTTGTGGTCCTTACATCTACCTCATAGTGTTGATGTCTAAAACACCAATCCAACAAGTAGGGTGGAGGAGAAGTTTGAGTATTATTATATATAAGTCTAATAATGAACTTTGGCAATTCATTGTCATCCCCTATATACGCTTTGCATTTTTTAGATGGAAGATCGATGACATAAACATAATTCCTTCCATAACCCCACTTTTCTGGGCTCCTCAATGCATAATACTTTTCCTTGGGAGCATAAAATAATGCAATGTCACCCAAAGTTTCTAATTTGACACAATTCATGGTTGAAAAGTCTATCTTGTACAAGTTTAGTATTTCATTGGAAATAATATTAAGCACTAAAAGTTGTCCATCACAATCAATCAACCTTACATATGAGGAAGATGTTACATATTCTTCAATTCTAAAAACCTTATATATGCAAAATTCAATATTTTGGCCTCGTCAGTGATCACATATATGGCATCGTGCAAAAGTGTAAAATCAACAACTTTCCATGGATTTCTCGATAGATATGCAAATTATGATAACTTTTACATAAAGCCACATAGTAAGCAAAATCAGAAAGTTGAACAACATCATTTTTTAAATTAAGTATCAGTTTCCTAAATAATTGATACCTCCTTATCTTTAAAAGTTGAGGAGGTATCAATTAGAATCACTTTCCTTGTAAATGGATTCATGAACACAAATGAATGATAGTTATCTGCCCTAATCAAATATCCGCTAGAAGATCCAAAATAGAGAAAGTTTGTTAAATCATTCTGAGTGATAAATTTTTTGGTGAGGTATATTGATGAATGTATAATTTTATGAAACTCCCGCCAATTCTTGCACACACCACTAAATTGAAAAAGGTCATCGAAATCTAGTTTTTTGAATATGATATAAGCACATCCCAAGGAAGTTGACACACATTCTCTGCTACCTACGTCATTTATTTTTCCCCATATATATATATATATATATATATGGGGATATGATCAATTGACACCACAATGTCAACCTAAAAATATGACACTAGAATGAAATCACATATAAAGAATCAATTTAAATATGATAAAATAGAAAATTTAAATTAAATTTGAACATAAAAGATACTAGAATGGAATAATGATGAATTTATAAAATTTAAATAGTGAAAATACTATGAAGAAAAACAATATAGCCTAATTATTTCTTGACAAAGATAAAAATAACCTACAAGGAGTAACCTGTTGAATACATAAACTACAAATCTTAACCCTTTAATCAACTCATTCACCCTTTCTTTGAAAACTCTTGTATCAATTACATAGCTTTCAAAATCATTTATTTACGTGTTTTATTCAAACTTTTCATTTTGTGCCATAAACATTAACCAATTTCTATGTCGTTGAGAGCGTAAGGAATACAAGTTAACCCAATTTATTTGTTATTTGTTTTTCCATATAGAAGCTAACCGTATTTTTATTTGATTATTATAAACTTAAGAAAGTTTATAAAATAGAAAATTTAAGTTGTTTTCATATTCGAAACGAAAACAAAATTTTTAAGTTAATAAAAATATCTCAAATATTTTTTTATTTAATAAAAAATATCACATTATAATATTATTAAAATTTAAATCGATAAAATCTTATATACATTAAATAAAACATTTTAATTTTATTGTAAATTATTTAATATTCTAATATTCTTAAAACTAAAATCCTATATAAATTAAATAAAACATTTTATTTTTATTGCAAATTATTTAATATTCTAATATTCTTAAAACTAAAATCGATAAAATCTTATATAAATTAAATAAAATATTTTGTTTTTATTGCAAATTATTTAATATTCTACTTGGTACAAGTAAATTGGCTAATAAAGATACTAAGATGAGAGAAATATTAATTATACATTACAAAATCATGAGACAAAAAGAGAGCACATTGCTCATATGAGAAATATTAGTTATAAATTAAAAAATCATGATAAAAGTAGTGAACATATTGCTAACATGAGTTATTGAAGTGTTATAATGTATGCACACTATTTTCTTCTTTAATTAAAAGATGAAAATCTTACATGAGTTATTGATGGTGCGATATAATAGTTGAAATGTCTTATTTTATTTTTTGGAAAATATAAAAAAAAATAGATTAAAAATGTCATTAATTTTGCTAATTTTTTTCTCTATAATTATTAAATAAAATATTAATAATTTATTTATTAATTTTTGAAAAAACTTCTTCTAATAATTCAATCGAAAGTCAATAAAATAATAATAAAGTTAGGATCATCTCTCTCCAAATAATTTATTTTATGCAATGAATCGAATTATTACTCTCCAAGATATTATATTCATTTTAAGTAAAATAAAAATATATTATTTTTATTTGAGAAATTAATATGATTTGGTGGACCAAGTACCATGGGTTTTTTTGTTTTGTTTGTAAAGAGTTACAATTAATTAGTTATAGGATGTTTTTTTTATTTGTTCTGTTTATTATAAGTTAAAAAAAAAATCAAAATTAGAAAATAATATAAAAAGTGCTTAAAAATATGAGTAATTAATTTTTAAAAAATTATATTTTATAACTAATGCTTTTAAAAATATATTTTTACTACTATAAATAAATACAAAATAACTTTTTATTTTATTAAAAATTTTAAGAAATAATCTCTAAATTATTAAAATATCAAAATTATTTATTTTACACTCTATAACAAAGACGATATTATATTTATATATATATATATATATATATTACTTTAGATTTTAGATTATTATAGTATTAAAAAAAATATTATATTAATATATTTAATGCAGTAAATAAAATTAAAACTGTATATATAATATAAGCAAAGTGTTAGACTCTATCTAATAGAATTAGTTGAGAGTTGTCAAGCTAGCTGAAAGTTGATAAAATTAACAGTTTAATTAAATTAAAAATGTAAAATGATAATTTTAATTAAAAATAAATATTATCAATTAATAATTAAAATATTTTAAAAGTTAAAATTTAAAATTTATCAATCTAATATATTTTAATTTATTTATTTATCTAATATATTTTAATAAATAATCTATAAATAATTTAAAATAAATTATAATAAATAAATTATTTACCTTAAATTATTAGTTATTAAAATTATATAAATCAATTATAAATAAATAATTTACTTAAATAATTATAAAATTATTTATTTTAAATTATAATAAATAAATTATAAAATTATTAAAAAATTAATTACAAATATAAAATAAAATTAGAAGTAAAAACTGATACATTACAAATTATAAATTCATAAGCTACTGTAATTAACATACACAAGAAATCTATAAATGATTTTTATCAAACAAATAGAAGTTATAGTTTATAAGTTGGTGTTTTTTGTCTCCAACAAACATAGTTTATAGTCATGGCGAAAGTCCATTGATTGTCCTTATATCCCCTCAAGAAAGAGTCAAAGTGGGACCCATTTGAGGACTAATCCGTCATTCCATAATGAAAAAAACGCGCATGGTTCCTTCTTCTCGTGAATTATAAGCGCCACAAAGAGCCTCACAAATTCCACGCACACACACTTAAATACCGTTTCCCCCTCTATAAATAAAAACCACACATCAAAACTCAACACAACACACTTCACTACTAAAAAAAAAACATCATGGCTTCAAAAAAGAACAACAAATTCGACCATGAACAAATAAGCTACTACAACACACCCCACAAACTTTCAATAACGACAGCACGCCCGTGTTTTACGGCGGATGCACCTACACCGCCTCCGCGAACGACGGCTCTATCCGTACCGTTTAAATGGGAGGAAGCACCAGGGAAGCCTAGACCGTGCCACACACAATCAAAACCCAAAGACAGAGAAGTTAACGTTGTTAGAGCGTTAGAACTTCCTCCGAGGTTGTTGTCTTTGGAAAATGTTAAAGTTAACGCGCCGTCACCAACAACGGTTTTGGAAGGACCTTACGTTGGACGCGCCGTTTCTTTTACGACGTCGTATAGAGACTCTAATAATATTAAGGAGAGTCTTAATTTTGGGTCTAGTAGGTGGGGTGGGTTGAAGAAAAATAATAGAATTGACCGTGAGGGTAGTTTTGACTTTTCAAGTTGGAGTGTTGATGGTAATAGTAAAGTCAAGATCACAAGGGTTAGAAGAAAGGGAAGTTTCTCGAGCCTCTCACATGGAAGTTCACATTTGTGGGTATGTCTCTTTTCATCATTTCTCTTTATACTCTTTATTGATTCATGTTGCATATGTTTTTGGACTGTTCTTTAAAAATTCTACGTCACAATAATAGATATATACAATATCTAACATTTATGCTAATTATTGTATATAACATTTGAAATAATGCAACTAATATTAATTAAATATATAATTAAAAATGAATATTTTAAAAATTGAAAGAATCCATTATTTTAAATTTATTTTTTAATAAATGATTTACTTATTATAAAACTTTTGCAATTATTATGAGATGGATTTACTAGTTAATTCATTGAAGTTATTTTTCTTTACCTAAATTAGTTTTTGTTGGATGAATTTGGCCAATTTAGATAATGTCTCATGTAATTATGTGTATAATTTCTCTAGTGAATTGCTAATTTAGTTTATAAAATGTTAGGTTTGATCAATTTTATTTTATGAAATTTAAGTTTTCGTTAAGAATGTGAGGATCATTAATTTAAGACAAAAATTATCTTCTAAATTTAATAGTCTTCATGGATGTTACATATTCTTTTCACACTATTTGTGATTTAGAATTTGATAGTAATTATTATTTTTCTTGACCTTGTATTTGTATTGAGGGTGACTCTTTAGAATTTTTTTAAGTTATGAAAAAATATATTTTTAATTATATTGATGTCTAAAATTGTTTCGAAGAACAAATGTATTTAAAAGTTTTATGATAAAAAATTTCAATTTCATAGATCACGGACTTAATTGTTTGTTTCATACAATTTTTTTAAAATAATATATTTATTTATTTTAATTTAAAATAAATAAAATAGATAAATAATTAAAAAAATTATTAGATTGATGAAAATTAAATTAATAAAAAAATTAAATTTATTTTATGTAATTTTATATTTTTAAATTAATTAACTTTAACAAACATTTTAATTAACTTAACAACTGTTACTTCTAAGTTATTAATTAATTGTATAAAAACGAACCTAAACCGTCTTGATTTACTCTAATTTGTAGAATAGGTGTGATAAGAGATCAGATAAAACCTTGTATTTATGCTTGACAATCATGGGGTTTTTTTGACACCACAATCGTGAAGTTTTTAAAAATTAAAAATCTTAATTTATGTATTTATGTTTAGAAAGAAGTACAAACCATGTCCCCATTTTTCCTATAGTTATTGGTTTTATGGTTGCTTGATTTAAAATCTAACTCCATATTTTTTGTGAATCGTATGTATATGTTGCTTAGAAAATAAGGCATTGATAGATAAAGGTATTTGTGAAATTTCATTAACATGTGGTCCATGTTTCAAATGACTAAAAAGTTTTTTTTTATTCCTTTTTCTATTAAATATAAACATGTATGTAAAAAGTGATTGGCTCATCATTTAATTTTTAAAAAGAAAAACAAACTCGAATGTTTAGTATATACAACTTACATATTTGTTATAATTAAGATAAAGATGAATATTTCTTATTTTAAATTGAGGCACCATTCATTTATTTTTAATTTGTTAAAACAAAATAATTTTGATTTTCTTTTATTCTTTGAAGTAAGGTTAAATTTTTGTAATTGCATTCGAGTTGGATTTTTAATCAAAACAATTTTTGGCAAAATTACTTATTTTTTGATCAAATTTTAAATCAAAATAATTTTTCTATAAGAATTAGAGGGTTGAATTAATAGAAAAAATTACTTTTGATTCTACTATTTTTTAAGTTTTAATCTCTGTAATATTTAGTTATGTTGGTTGTAGTTTTGCAATATTGGTTTTTGTTCTTAAAATATGAATTTTAGGAGGACTAATGACTAAAATCACAATCACAATCACAATAACTAAAATAAATATTCATTGAATTTTAGGAACAAATACAGTATAATTATTAGATTTCTATGGTTGAAAAGAAAAGGAAATTAAAGTAATAGTAAAATGCAAGATGAATGTAGCACTTAATGCTGTGATGATGTTTGGTGGGAGAAAAGTTGAAGTTTCACTAGAATAGATAGATAACGAGAAAGCACTGCTAGTGACTATTTTAGTTTGTTGCGTATTAATATCATTTACTATAAGGTTTGGTTATTTGTCTTAATATCATATTAAGAAGCAATTTATAATTGCAGGCAAGCATTTATGGAAGCTTTAAGCAAGTGGTCCCATGGAGGCGCAAGCAAGAAAAGCAACAAGGAACCCAAAATTAATTCACACCCTTTCATCTTTAACCAATCAATAGTCACTTTTTCATTCAACTTCCTTTGAGTTCCAACAAATCAAACCAAATTTCTATGACAATACCACTTCTATCTGTACATGAGTAGAAATTATAAAAACATAAAAAAAGTAGGTCATAATAATAACAGTGATTCACGTTGAATTATAATGGTACTACATCTTAGTGAATTTCTTATACTATTTTTTTGTTTCATAATATAAACAAAAAAAATACGTAATTTAAATTTGAATTACATATTCGGTTTTTTTAACTAATTTTTACTTATATTATGATATAAAGAGAATACTTAATTAAAATTTAAATAATATATACAATTTATTGTAAATTAATTTTATACTAACATGTTATAGAAATACATTATTTGATCATAACTCATTAGATTACGTTATTACTGTGTTCAAAATAAAATTAAAAATGTTAAAAAAAATCCTGATTATAACTCTTGTAGTTATATAAAATCACTTATTTATATTACTCATATCACTCTATTGTGTTAAATTGTTTTTATGAGAGTACTGAATATAATTTGATTTTGAAATTATGTATAGCTTTTTAATTAGTTTGTTTTAGTCAAAAAATGAAAATTAAGTTGTTCTATAGAATCTATACAAGTTATGATTTCTTTCGTTGCAGCCTAATATACAGAGCATTATCAATTGTATTCTTGTATAATTAACATAATTTGTCATGACTTATTACCTCTGAATTTTTGTTTAAAACTGTAAATTTAAATGGAAAACTTTTGATAATATAACATCTAAGCACCGTATCATTTTATACTTTAAATATTTTTTTATACTTTAAATTAAAATTGAAAAACCATAAAAAATAACTGGATCAGTTCCTTTTTTAGAGTCTCTTTATTTTATAAAAATATATTTTTTTAAAACTTACGTCAATTTTAATTTGTTAATAAAAAGATGTGAATTAAAATAATTATTTTGTATTTTCATTATTTTTAAAAACACATATGAATTGTTCACTTCATCAATTCTACACCTTCTTTATTAATAAGTAAAATAAACATAAATTTTAAAAAATAAAATTTAAAATTATTTCTACAAATTAAATGGGTTGTAATGTTTTTCCTATTGTCCCTCCCTCTCTAAAGTTAAGTCTATTTTTTTCTTTTTTTTGATTGTTTGGGCTCATCCATGCTGAGGCAGTGTGGTGTAGTAGCTCTTTTCATTCCTCATATTATAAAAAAATAAATAAATGGAGTTCAATTATTATTATTATTTTCTTAATCCTTTAATTTTTAGGATAATAAATACTGATAATACGAAACTCGACTAAAAAATAAATATAATTTAATTTAAAAATTATTTTAATCAAAATTTAAATATAGATTTTTTCAATGATTCATCTTTAAATAAGATTTATTAACCATTTAATATAATAACTTGATCTCAATGAATCAACAGCAAACTACTCATTATGATCGATTTAAATTAGACTATGGTAATTTTTTTTTCCATCATAAACGAAGATAACAAAGAGGCTACATTTAACCTTTTATGGTGGGGTGTGTGTGTGTCAAAATTAAGAGATTTTGAATTTCAAAAGGGCCCAAACGCCTACAATAGGCAAAGGAGCCAACCGGCCCAAATCACCTAACAAGCACACTATAGCGGGCTTTTTTCCTTTTAATTTTTCTACATGAAAAATCTCTCTTGTGTCCCTTCATTTAAACCTATTACCTCTATAAAACATATAAAATCTTCATATTTTATCTTTAGCAACATTTAAATTTTATATTTATTCGACTATTTACATGAAAGCTCAATCCGGAATATGAACTAATCTTATTTATGTTTCATTTCAGAGAAAGTATGTTGCACAATCGTCTCGTGAAGGCGAGTGTCTACTTATTTTGAATAAAAACAAATGTGTTTTTTTTTTTTTGTGTTATTAATCTTTTAAATTGCTCAAAAGCTTGAAAAAAAAATCAAGACGACACATGATATAATGCTCTTGCTCTACAGAAGCCTTTGCAAGAAGAAGATGGAAAATTCGAGGGTCATACCTACTTGTACGTATGAGACTCTAATATTGAGACTCCACTTGATCAACAATGATATGTGAAAATTGTTTCATGAAAATGACAAAGAGATAAAAGGCATGAGGTGTCCTTGCTGTATTCTTCTAGAGAAAGGAGTATGAATTAGTTTTGTCTTCGTACATATACTTTTGTAAGATGGAGATGAGATACAATGATTGATAATTTCAATGAGTTTGGGCGGAAATTTACATTCCACCAAACAACTTTATGCAAACTTTCAATTAAGACAATCGTAAGTTTTCTCAAAATCAGTTTTAACAAACATGAATATTTCGTTGTCTAATGATTTTATGATGCATACTACGTCATAAAATAAAACTAGATTGATACAGATATAAAATACCATCTAAGAAAAAGAACTTGATTCTATTAACAAATTAACAAACTCTAGGAATCATCACAAGAATTATTATTAATTGAAGATATAAGGGAGTGATTAACCAAAATCTAGTTCAACTATGATAAGATACTTCAAAAAAGTTTATGCATATTAAAAAAAGTATTTCTAATTATAAAATTGTCTACAAAGTGTTACTTTTACATATTTATTCATGCACTTATTAATATCCTGAATGTGTGTGTGAGAGAGAGAGGGGGAGAGAGATGGTCTTGTTAATGGATAAGAAAAAAAAATGAAATATAGTCCTATAATTAAAAATAAAGATATTACAATCTCCGCCTGTAATGTATTTGCTATGAACTTTTGGAACGATAAACACTGCTCTTGATAAAGCATGATAGATTAGCATGATGCTATCAAATACTTTTTTTCAAAGAAGGGAATTACTAATTATTATGGGAGATATTTTCAAACACTTTATTTTTTTACATTCTTCTTTTTTGTGTGTAATTTTTTTTATAAGAAATAGCAATGCTCTCCAAAGAATCAAGCAATCTGCTATAACCATAATTAGGTTATGCTTCTTAAATATAAGTAATTTTTATAAATTTAATCTAAAATTTAGAACATATATATCATTTTCTTTAACCTTATGGTTACTTATATTTGAGATAGGATAGAGTAATTTATCAATAAACTTTTGTTTTTTTGTTTTTGTTTTTAGATCTCTTATTACTAGCCTTCAAAAAACTAAAATTATACCCCTCCCTATTTATAAGACCATAAGACACTTTTTTGTCCATATTAAAAAAGTTTGTTAGTTTATTAAAAAAAAGTTTAATAGTGTAATTAATATATAAAATTATGTATAATTACTATAAAAAGTAACCGTGTAGTATTAATAATAGATACTTCCTCTATTTTTAAATATATTATCCTCTTGCGATTTTTTGTTGTCCATTTTTATAAGATCATTTCGTTTTTTCAATTGCATTAATTATTTTTTTATAAACTTAATTCTAATTATTTTATGTCTTTTATGTAATCTATAATAAATGTTACAATAGAACTATAAATCAATTATCTCTCTTTAAAAATAAATTAATAAAACAATTCAATTACCAATAAATTTAATACAATAATTAACTTTATTAATTTACGTGATTTATTTAGTAGTATCTTATATATAAGGACAAAGATAATAATAATATTTAAATAATTAGAGGTTGGGAGTAATAAATAAATAATAAATTTAATTGTAGTTTTGATCTTTTATAATTATTGATTTGCAAAAATTAATTCCTTTATTTTAAAATTTGACAGTTTTGGTCACTCTATTATATTTTTTAGTTAAAAAAAATTGTGATTTAACGTATTTTAAATCACGTGATATGCAATGTAATGATATAAAATCATCTAAATGCATTAATTATACGTATTAATCATAATTTAAAATATGATAAATCATTATTTTTTTAATTATAAATTTCAATAGATGAACTAAAATTGTAAAATTTTAAATTAATAAAAATAAAAAGATAAAAATTAGAATTAAATTAAAATAATATTTGAAGAGATGCAAAAACATGTTGAACATTTTGATGATTCCGGTCGCTTGACTCCCTCGTTGGCCACAAAACTAATGATTGAAAAGAAGCTCCAAAAACAATATTTAAAGGTTAAAAAGCAAAGAGTAGACTAACGTATACTACTCATTTTGTTTTTCAGAAATCATAGGAGCCACTCACGGAATTGAGGAAACAAAACTTTAAAACTATCATCAAGAATGAAAATGATAACATGTGGTCACGTGGGCCAGCTTAATTATGCTATCACAACCATACTTTCTTTTTCAATTTGTACTTCTTTTTCTATAAAAGCTATAAATAGTACCCATACACAACAAATACGGATAAATAATGTATCTTTAGATTCAAATTTGTGTTACCATATGAGATATAATTACGGAACTTTTAGCTTAGTACTTCTGCTCCTTGTAAAAATAGATTATTTTTTATATATTTTTATTGTAGACTCGATCCTTAATTCATTATTTGTTAAAACAAGCTGTGGTTAATTAGTTAATTAATACTTATATTTTGGTTGTAGCACCTCAATATCATATTTATTAATTCTTGTTGATATATTATATTATTTAATTATATAATCAATTTATATTAATATTAATTGTCTGTGTATATACATTACACAATACATTAATGTATGTCCATTAAACTATTGATATGATATTTTTACAAATGAATATAATTAGCGGCGTATCGGTGAGCCTTAACCTATATGACATATAATCCAACATGCTTGAAACATAAACTCCATAAATCTTGATCACTTTTCTCTCAACTCTATACCTTTAAATTTAGTTGTTGCCTTGTCACAAGCCATTTTGGTGAATGTTTGAATGTAAAGTGTGGTCCACAACGTGTTCTCTTTGACATTTTCTCCCACATTTGGTTTCAAAATAGATGTGGATTTTCATCTCAATCATTGTGTCAACAACAAGTCCAAGAAACTCACTCAACAAGAGTCCAAGGTGTGTTTCTGTTTCTTCATTTTCCTTGCATGCCCATTTTGTTTGTTACGTTCTTTCTTCTTTAAGTACACAAATGGGTTACAATCTTCACTTACTTTCAACTATATTCTCCTTTTAAGTTGGTTGAATTGGGGTGAATGAGAGTGTTGTTGAGCTTAATTTAGAAACAAACCTATGTATATAAGGCACAAATTAAATTCTAACTATATATTCGCTTCAAAGCTTCCTCATTGTTTTGTTTCAAAGGATTGTGTTTGCTTTACTTTTGAGGGTGAATTGGAAATTTAGTACAATATGTGTTGATGAAGATTTAGACAAAATCATATGATTCTATTCTTTTGTTTGATTTCTTGCCTGCCATGGATGGAGAACTGTTGAGAGTATATAATACACTATATTCAGTCGTTTTCTTAAAGAAAAATTATGTATGTTGATAGTATAAGAGTTACATTTCTATAAGAATATCATCTTTTTATATTTTCTTTATCATAATGGTGGTTGTTTGTAAAGAGGTTGTCTCCTTTTCCTTTATCCGTCTTCTAAACTAAAGGTCTATGCAACACCAATATTTCAGATGAAAGTATGTCTAGTATCTAACACGTGTCAGTGTCTAATACCAATACAACTTTTATTTCCTTAAATTATTATCAGTACAACTGTACTAGTATCATGTATCGTGTCTGGTGTAGGTGTTTGTGTTAGTGCTTTCATAGTTAATTGTTGACCGGTTGTTGTCTTCATTGGATGGGACTTAACATAGGCTTTAGTTTTGAACTATTTGGACCTAAGGTTTTTGTTTTAAAGTGTGAATTGTGATACTATATCATGTCTCTCTTTGTCTTCACCAACTTTATCTTCTTTACTTTTGTGCCTCTTCTAATTTGAATTTGCATGTACTTGGTCAATTTTATAGATAAAAGTAGGTGTACTATCGAACCTTCTTCCATTTTTTTCTTTCATGGGGAAGATTCCAACACAGCCTGCATCTCGAATGGCTTCCAATTATGATGAAGTTTTCATGCATCAGACCTTGCTTTTTGATGACAGTCTAAAGGTAACTTTGATCCAGTAACTCATCCCTACATTTTGCTGTCAAAATTGTTCTCTAATATTTCAACTGTTCTTTAATCTATAGTTGAGTTTTTAAGTGTGATTTGTTAAGTTTTTTCCTTTTTTTTTAATCTATATCTCTAGGATTTGAAAAATCTGAGAACACAATTGTACTCAGCAGCTGAATATTTTGAACTGTCATACACCAATGATGACCAAAAACAAGTGTGAGTTAATTTTCTCGAGCATAAACAATTGTATCCATTATACGCTCTTTTTACTTTTCATTATCTATTATTGTGTTTTATTTGCAGATTAGTTGAAACATTGAAGGATTATGCAATCAAAGCTCTGATAAATACAGTGGATCATTTAGGTTCTGTGGCCTATAAGGTGAGTGACTTGTTAGATGAGAAGGTCACTAATGTTCTTGGAGAAGAGCTACGTTTATCATGTATTGAACAGGTATGCTTAATCACTTTCATTTAGCATAAAAAATGGAAGACCTTCAAATTCAGCATAATATTAAGCAAGTTTATTAGCATTCAGCAATCTAACGGAAGAACTTCAAAGTTAGAACATCACAACCATTAGTAGAGATGATTTTCGAGATAGTTATGTTAAAATAAAACATCTTTAACAATCTAACGGTTGTGATTGACTGACAGTGTAAAAACTTTTTACACTTACAGTGTATATGAATTAAATCTTAGAAAATAATCTAAATAACACTGGATCAAGGTAGTATGGTGAATTTCCATCTAGAAAACTGTAACATTTTGCTAAGATCATAACATAATTTTTCCATAATGTGATACATTAGAGAATAAAGACATGCCAAGGTTTTATGGATCATGAGGGGCACACACAGCAGGCTCTAGTGATCAGTACTCCAAAACATCACAAGCGTTACATTTTGCCAGGCAAGTTTATAAAGACATCATCTCAACTCTATTCTAAATTTTTTTGGTAAAAGTTTTCTCTTTACTCCCTTTATGTTATCTGTTAATATCACTCACACTATGCATTAGCAAGCTATGTAGCCCTAAATCTTCAGATTGAAGACATGTACACACAACAACACGAAACCAACACATGTGACTATTGTTAATTACTTCAATTTTCTTAAATTATTATGGGGTGTTAATATAGCAGTGTTAGTGTCGTGTGCCAGTATCTAATGTCCGTGCTTCGTAGTTAGCAAGCAATATTCCTGTGATTTTTAATCATAACTTAATTCACAAATTCAGTTGGGGAGACTTTGCATGGTACAAAGTTCACAAAATCAAATTATATAGGATGCAACCTAGATGATGAAGATGATTGGCATCATTTCAGGAATGGTATGGTATCTCATTTCACTCAACTTCTTTCATTCCACTTTTTTAAGATAGAACAACCTTAGACATAAGTGTATATATCTTTTTTGATTTGTATCTCAAAGCTGTTCGAGCTTCGTTAAGAGAAACACCGACTTCTACTGCAAGGTACATACAAATTCAGCATACTGTTAAGCATGTCAGTTCTCAATACCAACCTTTGTTCCCTAAACTGCACAATTATTTTGATACAATTCTTTTGAATCATGTTATACAGTAAAGAGAATTCCCCATCACCTTCTTTACAACCTCAGAGAGTTGGAGCTTTTTCATTCACTTCAACCAGCATGGCCAAAAAAGATTTAGGTACTGTACATATTGACTAATATGATATGTTTTAGACTTTTAGTTCAATAACTTTACATTGGTCATCCATATATATTTCTTTGTCATTCTCACATTAATACTAAAGATTGATTTTCTCAATTGAATTGCAATCTTAACATGTATGTACTATAGAGAAGCGGACGGTCTCACCACATCGATTTCCACTTTCACGAACCGGATCAATGTCAAGTAGATCTACAACACCAAAGACTAGTAGATCAACTACTCCAAACTCAAGTAACAGAACTACAAGTCCTTCAAATGCGAGATTAAGGGTAAGTGGAAAGCTAATTAAAATAATAATCTTGATATATTACCATAAGATGAGATGAATCATGATTGTATTCTTTGACTGCATCTCCATTATGCTTTTCTTTCTAGCAGTATCCTTCGGAGCCGCGCAAATCAGCTTCAATGCGATTACATTCTGATATAAACAACTCCAAAGATATGGAACAGCACCCTAGTAAAAGTAAGCGTCTGCTTAAGGCCTTACTTAGCAGACGCAAGTCTAAGAAGGATGATATGCTATTAACTTACTTGGACGAATATTGATGGTGGTTTACTACAAGTAAATGAAAGGGAAA
>NC_021163.2:58402534-58419388 GCF_000331145.2 Cicer arietinum | reverse complement strand
GAGTTCAAAAAAAGACTAGAAATTACTAACAAGGTTTTGCTCTTTGTAGCACCGATACTTCAAATTAAAATGTGTTTGGTATTCAACACGGCACTGGTTATATTCAACCACTTCTGTTTTTTTAAGTTACTATTAGTATCTATGTATTTGAATCAGTATCAGCGTCATATCTAATATTCGTGTCTATGTCTGCGCTTCATAGGTTTTGCTTGCCTGGATTTCCCATTTGATTGAATAGGTTGTACCTCTTTGTTTCTTCCTTCTTTTCTCTTCTTTTAATGTTCATTTCTTTATGATTTGAAATGAACATATATATGGTAATTTTGTTTTGCTCATTTTACTTTTATGTTATATTATTGCGAGCTTCCAACATTTATTGTTTGTGATGTCATAATGCAATTGTTCCACAGGTTTATTTTATTTATTTAGTTCTGGTTCTGTCTTCATCTGCCCTTTTTATTTTAAAAAATGGAAAACATTTTTATGCTATCAAGTAAATTGACCTCATTTCTATGTTCTCACAACTAGTAGAAACAACCTAAATTTAAATAATTTAGATGATCAATACAGTTTAAATATATGATTAATTATGCTGAATAAATAGTTAATGAATATATCAAGATGCTGCAATTCATTATCATGATTTTGGAAGAGTGTGAAGAATCCATATAAAATGTCTTGCTTTAATAATAATTCAAAATGTAATAGTACATTTTAATTTTGGAAGTTATAGTACACTTAGAATGAAAAGGATTCCAAGAGAAGAGAAAAAATTAAGCAAAACAATATTGAATGATTACTACTGTGTTCTAGCACAAATGATTAGTGTGTAGTGTAAGTGTTGTAAATCTAAAGTATCATCGAATTTTAAGGTCACTGCAATTTTCATTTGTCAGAAGTAATTTTAGGACACTGTACACAATACAAGCTTTTTTCTTGTATTGAATCTTCTTATTAGTTTTGAGAATTTTCCCACAATTATTGTTACCAATTTTTTACTAGAACACAATTCTTAAAAATAATAATAAAAATGTTATTTCTTTTGCCTCCAATATTGAACTGATTAATTCAAAAACTAAATATTTTGATTTTCTTTATCATCCACCATAAACAATGGTTACACAAAATCCTAAATTCTGCCATTTTCTTTATCATTTGTAATTGTACCCCGTATAAAATCTCTACAAAATTTCTCAACTTCCTCACACATAGAAATCAGAATTTGGTGAGATTGAATGATATATCCATGAATATTAGATAAAACAGTCTGACCTATAGTGACAGGATCTACAGAAGAAAGAGTTGTTTCTTTCCAACTAGACATATTCTAAGGTGATAATAGGTTAGGTCGAGCTATTAACTTTATTAGGCTTGACTGAAAAAAAATTCAAGACCTAACTCCAGTCTGTACAAAAAATTCAAGGCCTAAATCTAGTATGTTATAATGTGGTCTGTTATAAACTTACTTTTTAAGTTTGAGTGTGACCCTGATAGAAATATGATACAACCCGTTAGTCTACTCTACATAAAAGCTTTCTCAAATACATCTCTAGGTAGATTAACGAGTTAATATATCAATGAAATTAAGTTCTATTTTGATATTTAATAGATATTTTGAAAAATATGACTTTATAGATATCCTACTTTAATTCTATTTTATAATAACACATTTAAATATGTCAAAAACTAAAGAAGATTAATGTGTAAATTATTATAAGTTGAATATTTAACAAAAATATCAAAATTTAATATATTAATTATAATAGTAAAAGAATAGGCTAAATAGCATTCGCAATCTCTTAACTTAATTTCAATTAATGTTTTAGCCTTTTTTTTTCTTCTTCTCGATTTGGTCTTTTATTTTAATTTTAAGTGACAATTTGATACTTTATGTTTTAAAATATCAACAATGTTATCCTTTTTTTTTACAAAAATTCAAAAAATTCATCAAAATTTTCAAATAAAACCCATAAAATTAATTATCATCTTCAATATAATGCAAATTTCATCAAATTCATAACTTAAATCTTTAAATAAACTCATTTTCATTCTTTATTTAATGAATTTGATGTTGTTGGAGATGAAAATATGAGTTTATTTGAATATTTGAGTTATACATTTGATGAAATTTGCATTATATTGAAGATGATACTTAATTTTATAGGTTTTGTTTGAAAATTTTGATGAACTTTGTAAAAAAAAGATAACATTGTTGACATTTTAAAACATAAAGATCAAATTATAACTTAAAATTAAAATAAATGATCAAATCGCGGAAAAAAGAAGAAGATAAAGGACTAAAATGTTAACTGAAATTAAGTTAAGAAACCGCAAATGCTATTTAGTCAAAAAAAAATTATTTATATTTATTTAAATAGGTCGACTTAATAGGCCTAAAAGACTTATTTATGTGACATGTAGCATGACATTTTTAACTAAATAAATTTTTCTTAGAAGTCTTGATCTTGTCTTTTTAAGAGAAAAATATGGTACGACCTGGGCCCGACGTATGCTAGGCAGTAGGCTCCTGCCGGTCTGACCTATTACCAATTTACCACCAGTAACATTTTCTTGCACATTTTATCCAAAATAAAAGCGAAATTAATTCTTTGTTACTCGATGATTAAAGCACAAGAGTAAGTGTTATAAGAGTTATTCCCGGAGTAACATATTTCTACTCATATATATATGGTGAGAATCAACTTAAGTCGGAATAAATCTATACTTCGCTTGATAATTTTTTTTTTGACAATTAATTTCATTGATCTAATTGTCAAATTAATTGTTCTTATTAAAAAAATTAAATATGAATTTTTTTTAAACATTTTATAATTGTTTGATACTTCGTTGAACAAATTCAATTCAACGTATAATACACTTATTAAAATACAAATAAAATATCGATAAGATTATATAGTTACAATTATTTTATTTCTATAATTTTTTTGTAGACATAATCATTAAGATATATATATAATGAACGGTTAGATAAAAAAACTTCAAAATTACAAAGAGTTATCAAGCGTAATAACTCTCTCAAAAGTTTTTATATATTTGTTGGGGTTTTTGAAAAAATTAAAATATAAAAATTATCTAAAAATTATTTTAAACAATAAGCTATATAAAAATCATTTTATATAACCTTTTTTTAAAACGTGATTTTCTTAGACACTAACAACTTCTTTGTTTTTTAAAAATCTCTAAATTATTAAATATTAAAAATAATTTTTTAATGATATGTAACAAACTGATTCTTAAACTGGTATCAAAAGTAATTATATCGATCCAAATTTAAATCTCGACAAAAATAACATTTGTTCGACTTTCTCAAAATGTAAAAGATTAAGAAAAGAAAAAGTTATTATTTTCGTGGATCAAAACTGATAACTAGATTATACTATATTATAATACATTTTTTTCCACTTTGTTCAATTGTTTAATATCAGTTTAATGCATGAATATTTTTCGTTATTTTTAGCATTATTGCAAAACAAACGGGTTAAAATAAATTAAATGAAATAAAAAACCTACGGATAAGTTTCTTTTACGAAGTCACTATGGTCCCTTGAGCACATTAGCATATTCCTTAGGAATATTTACTTTCATTTTCCTTCCAAAGTTGAAAAGGTATATTATTGGGTATATATAACAAATATTCTCTGCGTCTCTTTCTCTCCTTCTTCGTATTAATTGTGTGTCTGCAAAACTTGCATTTTTTTTCAACTCTCTCAAAGCCAACATGAGTCTCATCTTCAAGAAACCAAACCAAGTACTAGGTACGTTTTCTCATCTTACAAATAATATTATGGAGTCACGTAGGAATAGTAGTATTATATATCATTATTTTATTTTCCTATATATTTTATAGTTCATATATAATATTAAAATATAACAAGATATAGGGAATGAGAAGCTAGGGATAAATAAGGTGTTATCTTTTGATTATTCATTCATATAAGCTAATTAGCTCTTATGTGTTTTAGCGTTTAGTTTAGGATTCTCTTCCATGTTTTAGTTGTTTATAATGTGTAAGTTTTGTTTAAAAAATTTGTCATTCAGTACATGATACTAGACAAATTTTTACTGAGGATTTTTAAATTTTTGTTTTCTAAATAGGAATTCGGAGAACTCCAATGGAAAAACAAACAATTCATATGCCAAAAATGTTCAATTGATGGAGCCAAAATGGTTTTAACTTGAATGTGCACCAATATCTTTCTTTTTTTTTTTCTTATGTTTTAAATTTGTCACTATGAAATCTTTTTCTTTTTATAATTCTCAAGAAAACGAGTAGTGACAATTTAAAGTTCCACTAAAGATAAGTAAAATATATCAAAAGACGATGATAATTAGTTTTAATGAACATTTAACTATCCCAGTTGGATATTCCAAATCAAAATGTATGGATAGTATGTTTCTCTATTTTAAGTTCCGAAAATTTTAAACATAAAGTAGTTTAATCTTTTCTTTTATAGTTTTTTTTATATAAGTTCTCCGACAACTCAAAAAGTGTTACCACCACCTTCACCACAATCTAATAGAAAGATAATTTTATAATATAAATATAATTTATGTTATCATGTTACTATCTAATCCATAAATTAGAATGAAATGGATCTATTCTCGTACGCATCAATATAAAATGTTTAATACTTGAAATAACCATTGTAACTGTGTAACAATCATGATAATCTATATTTATAACTTCCACATTCTCATGAATAAGTTTCACAATCTTCATTTGTCAAAAAACAAAGCTAACATATCTAGTATTTATTATGGATTTGTTTATTTTGAAGTTATTATAGCTAGAATGTTCCTTTTTAGTGTGGTAGTGTAATCCAAGAATGTAGAAGCTCTGTAATGTAATTCGGTTAAATTAAATTGTGGGGTCTTTTTATTTTTCATTCCAAAATGTAGGAGTTCATACGGTATCAGTTGAAGTACTTTTTTCAAGTGATTTGGTTGACAACTTATAAAGGTATGTCAATCAATGAAGGATTTTCATAACACTGCTCAAATATGTTAAAAATAAGGGACATATATATTCTATTCTGAGGTCATGACATCCATAGTGTGGTATGGTGCAGTATTTTTACAGTTTAATAATCTGATTAAATGTACGACATTATTATTGTTACATATATGTATAAAAGAAAAGTGGATCATTCATCCTCTTCTCCCTCCCTTTGGCTTTATAGGATGTACATTCATCATGTCAATAAGGATTATGTTGGTTATCTTGCCTCAGCCGTTTGGGAGAAATCCTGGTTCCCTCTTGAGAGAAATGAGTCAAAATTGCCCTATACATACATGAGCCTTATCTAGCTGAACCCTTGCTGTGATCTTTCACTTGAGGGTTTACCAAATTATGTATTACCCACCTGTAATTATTTCAATCATTAAAATAACTTATATATTACCAAATTATACGAGTTGAAGCAATAAAACAAGTGTTTAATAAATATTCCCAGACAATATAAAATGATTTTTCATACATTTAATCATATTTTACCATGATGTCAAATTAGTTTCACTTTTTGGGTAATAACTATGATATTGGTGTAAAGTATCCACCTATTTTTGCCGATGGCTTAGCCATCTCCGCCTGCTCGAACCGAAGACCTTACTTAAGGTTTAGGGTTAAGGAATCCAATTAGAATGCCGAAACTTTAAACTGATTTCAATGGGCAATGGTCGTTGTGCACGAAGAGTACTCACATCTATCACTACCAAACCAATTACAAAGTAAATTTCTCCTCATCTCATGCTACTCGGTTATAGATACATTTGCTTCTTCTTGTTCACGGAACTACCAATGTGGGACTAGCTAATGAATTACACATATTTTGTGAAGACTTACTGTTATATGCTGTCAGCATTTTTTCGACTTGGAATTGTTCTTGTCCCATTGTTTTTATTTTTTACTCACTCATCCGAACTATTGGATTTATAATATTTTTCATTTTATAATTGTTAATATAGTATAAACTAGTAATAATTATTACTTTAAAATCAGTAATTTTAGTAATGGGTAGCAAACTTCGAATTATATATATATGCTTTACAATTGAGTTAAAATTTTAAACTATTGATGTATTTATTGTCATATATAAGTATATGTCATATCTATATTAATATTATTTTAATAAGAGATAAACTCATACGAGTTTACGATTCGATTTCACCTAAACAAAACGAGTTTACTTAAACTCTCGAGTGTGACAACCTTACTTACACTATCACTGCAGGGAAATTAAATTCATAAAACAAATACTCGTAGTTTACCTATTAAAAAAGAAGGGGTTTATTGATTCTCAGTGTATGCAGGGGCACTTCCAACTCGAACTGGCTTTAACCTCCTTACAGCCTTTCTTCCAAATTCAAATGCCAAAATAAGGAGGCTAAGGAAGTATAGTAAGCAGAGATGAAGTTTATCTATTAAGTAGCACTTATGGGAGACATTGCTTCCACTCTGATTGTTTCTGACAAATACCATTGTTTTCTCATTCCACCCTGCACAAGTATTTAGAGAAGACTTTATCAGAAAAAATGTGCAAATAATCAAACTAAATAACTGTCTTCAATAACACTTTATTCTCTATAATCATCCAGATAGGTTATTGCAACTCAATCCCTATAAGTACAGATTCTTTGCAACATATTGAAGATATCATTAGTTAACTGTTTATATTTCAAGAAGGAATTCATGAAAATACAAGAGTATCGTAACTATGAATCCATAAGCCTAGGATTGGATTCATTAAAACATATCACAGTTAGTATCTACGTAAGCACCAACACCTTGGATTAAACGTGTGTCTGGTGTTTGACAACGACACATGTAAATTACATTGAATCACTTACCTTTTTTAAGCAATTATCAATATCTACGTGTTAGTGTCGTGTACAATGTTCATATTTGTATCAATGCTTCATAGGTTAGAACTGATAGATATGTCATACTTTAAATAACAATGCATGTCATATCAGAACGTCTGTTTAAGCTCATTGAGAGCTATTGACAGACCTAGAAATATGGGTTAGTACCACAGTTGGGCAAACCTTTTGGTCAACATGCTCGATAACTTTCTTTTATGAAGTTAATTTTTCAAAATAACAATCTTAATGTGACTACTATATTTTTCTTTTGGGTGTGCATTAGAGCTAATTCACCTGAAAATCCACCTGGGACTGGGTATGCACTGATGAAACATAGCTCTGTGTTGTGTGTCTGTGGAGATAAGGGCTGTTTGGTGCTAATTAAATCATCTAATCAAGAAGGGAACCAACTAAGAGTTTAACAATCTGCAAAGTGAATGTTGGGTTTGCTGCTGAAAGAGAGGAACTGGGTGAAGTTTGAAAAAGAGGAACTGGCAGTGGTTCTTTAAAATTAGGTAGGATATTAAGCAAATCAAACTTGTATTGAGGAAACACCTTCTAAGGTTATTATGTAGACTAAAATGGCAAATCATGTATTGTTGTAGATTTTTTCAACCGGGTACATGTGCCCCGACCCACCAATTGAGTCAGTCTTTGCCTGGAGGTCAGATATTACTACCACATGCCGACAACCAACCAAGCTACAGAAAACAGTCATGGCAGGTGTCATGAGCGAGCTCATGTCGGATTATAAAGCGCAAGTAACATTATTTCCTTTAAACATGAAATACTTACAAGACAGTGTATTTGGCAAGTTAGTCCAATCATGTGGGATCATCTTCACTTCTGAGGCCTTGATCAAGTCAAACAGTGCTTGATTGACCTGAATTTTGAAATGTTTTAGTTCATTTTCAATGTAAGTACAGAATGCAAACTCTGCAGCAAGTGTGCTATATATATAGTTCACATTGTACCTCTTCAGGCCGCTCATGACTCACCAAATGACCTCCATGAAGATCTACCAGCCGAGCCATTGGATAAAACCTCTCGGCAAGTTTTCTTGCATAATATAGCTGCGCAATTATATCATCCCTGTATGTGTAGCAATCTCAAGTTAAAATTATGAAGTAGATCTAATGTGTCTGTGACTCTGTGTGAAGCATTTTCATGCATAATTTGCCTAATCTGTGCACGATTGAGTTTCAAGTTTCATTTATACAGCACTACATTAATGTCTTCATACAGAATACACACCTGCCGTGAATGACAGAAACAAGAAAACCTGCAGATTTGATTGCTTCAATCTCTGTTTGAGTCATTTTATGATTCCAACATGCATTGAGTTGACCGTCAAAGCCATGGTTAGATTGCATTCCAGAACTTGATATACCTTTAACATATTGCTGAAAGAGAGTGTGGCAATGAATTAGGGGAAGACTTGAAGCAAAAAAAAAATGAAATTCTAAAATAGAGCACAGTGTGATTATTCTAATTGATTGGTGACCACATATAGCGTGTTTGGAAGTTGAGAGTGGATAACTAAATGGTGACTTTCTTTCCCCTTATTTCGATCTTCAAAATGAAAGAGAGGGTGGCAATGGATTAAGAAAACTTTAAACAAGGAAATGGAGTTTCTATAAATAATCCAGTGTTCACAAATAGTGGTCAAAGCGGCACTATAGAGCCATAGCGTAGTGAAATTTGAACAAATCGCTATTGTTGTGATACACTATTTATGACAAAATATTGTCATATAGCAACTATAACGGCATTATAACACGATAGCGCAGTGAAATTTGAACAAACCAATATTTTTGCAATCTAAAATTGACAGCACTGACTAGACCGATGATTCATTATAGAGAACTTTTAAATGTTAAGAAAGATAGTGAGCATGAAACTCCACTTCCACATCGAGGCTTATGCTTTGTTAACAAAAAAAAAGATGCAAACACGCAAAATCACTTCTCTTACTCTGTGGCACCCTAAAACACCACTATTTTGCTTGAATAAATCTGCACCTTATGTTCTCTGCTGTTTATTATTTTCAATCTTTTACATAAAATTATTTTACTTCAAATACTTTTAATATCTTTTGGAGGAAAAAGTACTTAATATTTGGTAATAAAAATTCAATAAGGATTAGGTCTGAGGATAGAGGTGCGAGAAATGAGAAATATAAACTCATTGTTGATGTTGAATGGACCAGAAGAAGGAGTATAGGACATCAAGTTTGAGTGTTAAAGGTGTGGTTAAATGAACATCTCTAATTAGAATTCAATTTGCCGTAGAATGTTAAAATCAAAATGAAAACAGACCGAAAGATTAGTAATTTGACGATTACCCTCATTTGTGTCTTTCATATGAAAATACTTTCGTACCATTTAGAAATTTTTCTTCATTATAATTCATATTTCTTGAATTAACCTTCGTTAGTGTACCCCAACATTAAAGTTAGTTGATGTATATCAATAGAATACATTTTATTAGGTCAGTGTTCAATATACTAATCCAGAAATCATTAGTGGGGTTAAAATATGAACGGATATTGGCTGGCTTGTATGATCATTAGTGACATTTATTGATTTCAATTCAAGTTTATATTAATAGATTCTTTTAGACATACATTAATAGATTTATTAGTAAAAGAATCCTTAGTGACAGAGGGAGTTTCTTAGACTCTAGTCAACTTTACTACAAAGATTTATGGATTAAAAAAGGTCTGAAATTAGTAATATTTCTGTAATAAACACACACTTAACAAAAGCACCAAAGTAATCAACTTCCAAGCATCCTAAACATCAGAAAAATTCAGTGAAGATTATGCTTATTTATTGTATTGTACCTGATACAATATCGTTCTCCTCTTCACGTTTCCAACATATTCCTCAAGATATTCCTGCACATTATAGATCAAATTTGTTTTTTATATTCATCCTAAAGACAGTGTTAACCTAGATTTCTAGGTTGTTAGTAACTGTAGTTAAAAGTTGATCCAGGACAGAAAGAACAAGATAACCTCCTTCAGCCCAAAATTAACATTCATTACAAAATCTAGGCTCTCTTACAGGATATATGTATACATCCTGAGTGATTGAGATTCAATTTTTTAAAATCACTACTTTTATTGTAGATCTATATAGCCAGGGAGAAGGGTTAGGGAGACAACTTGGTATATGTTAACAGAAAATAATCAACAAAACCAAAAACATGTTTTACTTGTGTATAGTGCGTGTCCAAGTCAACTTCAGCCCTTTGTTCAGCACTTTTTGCTCTCAAGAAACGGTAAGCAACAGAGAAGGTTCGTCGGTCAAGCTGTAAAAAAAAGAACAAGAACCTCTTATAAGGACCTGAGGCAAATTCCAAACTAGTGAGTAAAGGCCTATAATAATTTATAGGCAACCACATATCAGAAAGATCACAAGTTCAACAGTACTAATATCTAAATGCATTTATCAAAAAATAAATCTAATTGCAAATGTGTTCAAGTTAAATTTGTGTTGAGCAGTTGAAAAATGCAAGTGGCTGAATCTATGGCTAAAGAATTACAATTTCTTTTTTTTATTACTACCAAGGAATCGATTCGTTTTCTTCCTACTGTTAAATTTGTTATGGTTCATCAACTCTTTTTCTTCAATTGTTATAGATGAGAACTGATTAACAGATATATGTAGCATACTATTATGTCCAGCAAGAGATTAGAGGGTTTCTCAATATGGATGATCCTAACGGCCAGAAATGAATCCAACCGACCACAAATATTATCTGATGCAACATTTTCTTATTGATCATATGTTTTTAACCTTACTAACTAATCAGCAAATTATCTTCCCAAACTAATTTGAAAGCAGCATAATTGCATCAGATTTCAAACTAAACACTTACACACTCAATATCTATAGCAACATATACTTTTTCTAATGCACTACAAGCCTATAAATGAAAACATAAATGAAAAAGAAATGAATGAACATCTAAATGTCGAGTTGAAATGTTTTGACAACCATATTAAGGCAACACATCCTGCAGACAGGTGGCAAGTTGGCACGAATTTGTAAGGATTTTCAGTCAGATTTTAAGTTTTCTAGAGATTGGTAGTTGTCATAGTAATTCTGATAATAATAATAATAATAAAAAAGTAAGAATCTGGATAAGGTTTACATCATGCATGACTTCACTTAACTCACTCAAAACCATAGAAAGAGAAATTCTCAACTAAATTTCCCCTAAAGGATCACCTAAAATCAGTACTAATAAATTCTATTTATTATGTATGCAAGTCACTAGTCCTGAACTGAACTTTCTTCGTTAAAAAGACTGGTTAGTATCCCCAAAGCATAGTTTAACTGGCTGAGCCGGAAAACCTGAAGGAGTTGGAGAAGGAGGTACAACGTTCAAACCCTGACTAATATTAGTATAAATATATATTACTAACAACTAATTTCCTACTTACCAAAAAAAAATGTATCGAGCAATCAATCAATGTAGTTAGTTTAATGTTACAAAAATTGCATCATCATTGCTCTAATCACATAGTGCTGTAAAAACAAATCAAAACATTTCATAAATTTTTAAAAGAAACACATATTATGATACCTTTGGAAAACATTGAAAACCCCCACCAGTTGCATTGAGCAAAGCCAAGGAGAGAACTCTAGAAGGAGCTATTGCTGCTAATTTACATGCTATCATAGATCCTGTTTCAAAAGGGAAACATAATTAAAATTAAACAAAAACAAAATAAACTAAACCTAACCAACAAAAAAAATTTCCTGTTCTACAATATGCTATGTTTATAATAAATCCTCTAAATTTTGATTAAATAAGAAACTCACTCAAAAAAGTCATAAATGAAATTTGATAAATAAAAAGACAGAATATTCACCCATTGAGTGCCCAAAAACATGAGCCTTTTTCCAGCCTAAATGATCCAACAAAGCAATTGCATCCTTTGCCATGATCGTGGTTCTGCACCCATCAATCATTCACCAATATTCAAAATTTCATATCACTCTTCGTAAACCACTCAAAAAAATATAACTCAAATAAATCAATAATAAAAAATAAATAAAAGACCTATAAGAAACAATTGTGTTATTTGAATATCAAAATACAAGACACACACAATGCATGTGTTAATCTTTTTTTATTTTTTCCCCATAAGTTTCATCCACCTGATGTAATCTTATCCCCCTCTCTTACTTTTATCTTGTAGAACTTATATGCATTTCACAAATAGAAACAAAAATTAAAGGACATAAGAATAGAAATGGAGAAGTTTGTTTGTTAGGACTTAGCAATGAATTGAAAACTTACGAATAATCGGATTTTTGAATGGGCACGGAACTCCGACCGACGCCCCGATTATCAAAAGCGCAGACTTCGATACCACCACCAGACTCATTGTCACCTCCGCTCCAAACGACGTCGTCTTCATCATTAGGTACGTCTGTTCCAGTTAATCCCTTAATTTGTGGGCCCCACGCTTCATGTGACGAAGCCAATCCTGACCATTCAATCGAATCATCTCCATAAAATCAGCACCAAAATTTAATGGACCTTAAAAAATTGCAAAAGAAAAAAAAAAGATGAAGACGGTGGATGATGAAGGACCTATGATGAGGAGGACTTTGGTGGGACCGCAACCGTAAGTTCTGTAAAATATTTTGACGTCATTGTTGAGGTGAACGTCGGCGGGTGCGACGGCGGCTGCGGAGATTGTTGGAGAGGTTATCTGCGTTCCGACGTCGCAATACGGCATCGTTGTGAGGGAGGGAGCTAGGTAGCGGGAATTGAGTTTAATTGAATTGATGAATCTCGGAGAGGGGGAAGGGAGAGAGAGAGAGGAGAATGTGAATATAATTAGAGAGAGAGAGAGAGAGAGAGGAAGTTGGCGGGTACAGGTGGCAGATAAGTAGTGGGTTATGCCACGTGGGACGGTGGTTCGAATCGGTTCGGGTTAACGCGGGGAGTGTTTATATATGAAAGTCAAAATGCCAACTCCAAATTCCAAAATTGAAATCAACGAAAGGAAAGGAAGCAGAGGACGAGAATTGTGCTCTACTTGGTCGTGGGCGTCTCTTCAATATTCATATCCATAAAAACGTGCTTTTTTTAACTCCTTATTTTTATCACACGCTCCACCTATATCTTTTGCTTTTTGTTATAATATTAAAAGTACGTGTAAATAACTACTTTCTTATCACGAAAGAGTAGAATCAAAGCCGTAACTTTGTAAAATCACGTTGAATCATCGTGATTGTGATAATCAGTTTTGGAGTTTAACTCAAAAGTTTGGGGTATTAATATAAAAATTAAATTTGTTGGCAATTTTACTCCCTTAATATTACTGATTTTTGAAACTGATTTATCTATTTTGAAGGTAATAGATTTAGTTTCTCTATATGATGTTTTAACAAAAAAATTATGACGTTTTCAACAATATGATTTATAGAATAATTAATACTCATGAAATTAGAATAAAACATCATAGAAACTTAGATTTCAAGTTCGATTTTTTTCATATTTTTAATTGATTAATAACATACAAATAATTAATGAATCTAGATGGTTCTATATCATATAATTGTATGTTACATCATTAAAAATATGTTAAATTGTTATTTTTAAGTTCAAAAATCTGAAGAATGAACAAAAATTGCCGACTTTTAAAATATGGGTCAATTACGTGAATTGATAATAATAGAGGGATCAAAATTGTAATTTAACCTAAAAATTATAATGTATAAATCAAATATGCAAATAATATTGTATAACAGAAAATAAGTTTTAATATACACAAAGTAGTCATGTTATCTACCAAAAATTATGTTGTAATAAAAATACTTTAAAGTAGTGCACTACGCTCTTTAAGTAACTTGAAATTATCAATAATAGACTCAAAAGTGATACTTGCAACAATTTTTCTTTCAATACAAATTCATATGTTATCTACTCAAAAGTCAACTTTCATCCTGTTTATTAACCTAAACTTAATAATTATTATTGCTGAAAAAGATCTTTCAGTTGGGACATTAAAAACCGGAAAAGTCATCATAAGGCGAGTCTATCAATCAAGTAAAAATATTGTGCATTTTCAATTGCAACTTGCAATCAAACATGAAAACAATTCTTAGATAGTTGATAAATTCTTCAAATTTAAATATCGATGAGCATCAACCAAGAAATGTCGACGTTGGAATTTCAGATCAATTTTCTCTAACATATTGAAACTCATAGGGTAATATTTTTCAACTATAGTGTAAATTTTTTTAATGTTAAAAGCTTTATGATTATCCTTTGAAGTCAAAGCACAACTTAGAGTTAACAAATCTATTGTTTGTTCGCTAGATCTATTATTCAACTCTTATAAGCACTATCAACATCTCCATGTGTAGAATAATTTGCTCTTTCTTTTGTATTTTTTTTTTAAAACAATACAAGTTGTTTCATACGTATTTATCAAGTTACAAATAGAAGAGAAACATGGTCTCCAACGAGTATCCCCAACTCGTTCCAAAGTACCAATAATTTGATTTGTCATTTTACCAATTACAATCTCATCAATTTCTAGCAAATGTACAATTTTCTCTAATTGAGTAGCTTGTAACTCATCATGATGCTTAGTAGAAGAAAAAATAACATTGACAACAAAAACCAGTTTCTAAAAAATGTTATAAATTGAAACAACTCTTAATATAGTAAACAATGGACATAGTATGCACAATGACAATTCTCCATAAATAGTGCTTGTAAATTGTCTCATTCTCCTCTCATATTACTAGCACGATTGTATCTTTGACCACACATGTTAGAAACATAAAGATTGTGTTGAAAATATATCATATACTTCTTTTTTCAAAGTTAAAGATGTAGTGTTTTTAACATGTGCCACATTAAAAAATCGCTATTGTATTAGACAAATTTTGTCAACAAATCTTAGCACACGAGTCATTTGTTCATTTTTTTTAATTCATCACGAGATTCATCTACAACCATGCAAAATTTGAAAATCACATATTTCTTAACATATATGTTTTCTCACCCTACTAGAAAGAATATGTAAGAGTTCTTTCTGAATTTTATGTGAAATATACTTGGAATTATATGGAGCATTTTCCAACACAACTTTTGCAACTTCATCATTGTAAGATGCCAAGAGTTTTATCAATTGAAGAAAATTTTCTTAATTTCTTGACTAGCTAGTTTCATCATGCCCCATAAAAGCACAAACTTGAAGTGTTAACCAACGAACAGTGTCAATTGATGTTTTGAGACGTATTCGAGTCTTCAAAATTTGTTCTGAGCTTTGCACTTGAATAACATTTCTAATATGTCGATCTTGATTCAACAACTCTAGATAAGCTTTCGTTGCATTAGTGCGTCTTCATACTTGGTATGCAACAATACTAGCGATAGAGGGCATATTTGGAACAAAATAAAAAATTCATCTCCCAGCTTTCTTCTCATTTGTGGAAGGAAAGCTTTTTTATGGTCTGATAACTTTATTCTTCTTTTTCTACTAGATTTTTGCTATAACCAAACAATGGAAAATGGATTGAAATTGTAGTTTTTCTTCTCTTAGTTTATTTCCTCTCAACCAAACAATGTGAAAAATATGTTACATCCGCAACACTCTTTGTAAAATTTTCTTGTCGTTTTTCATAAAATTTCAAATTTTAAAATGTATTAATTATATTTTCATAAAAATGCTATTTTTTTCTTAGAAAATATTAAAAAAATACTTTTAATTAAATAAAAAAGTTAAAAAGTTATTCATTTATCTCTCTTAATAATTGAAGGATAATTTTAAAAAGAATCTTGCTAGCTAGTAAGTGATCGGTTAATTGTTAAAACCAAAAATGGAAGTTTTGTATGAACATTAACAATTTTTAAGCTTTCAAAGAGTTAAAAACACAACATTCAATACATTTATAATTGACTTTTCTCATTTTTAGTTTATTAACAATAAATCTTGGGGCACTTACTAATATTTTCCTTTTGAATAAAAAAGGTATATTACTAACTCATTTAATTAAAAAATTGTTTTTCTTAATTCTTATACATTGTTAAAATGAGTCTCACATTCTTATAGTAAAAAAATAAATGTCTAACTCTACTAACAAATATCAATTTTATCTAACTGAAAATCATATTTTAGATTCGAACTTAATAGTTCCCAATTATGTGTGAATTTAATATCAATCAGTCTTGCACAAGAAAAAAAAAATGATTTTGCTTTTGCATTCCATTTACAACTTCAAAAGTCCATCAATAGAATCCATGCTGCTAATACCATGAACTATATTGATGGACTGGTGCTAACAAAATAGTTTTAATTAATTAATAATATATTAAAAAATGTATTAAAGAGTAAGTTACCAGCAATTCTAAAAATTGAATTTGTGGACAGAACCACCTAATATATTGAGCACTTTTCACATTTACTTTCATTACATTGTCATATAAAATGGTTAATCTTAAAACATTTTTCACTTCTAATGTTCACTTTTTATTTCTAATCATAACAATACCATTTTTTCTATGAAACATACAAAAATACTAAAACTAGAAGGAGGCAATCCCATTAACCACCACTACCAATAATCTATCTAACTATCCTGAATCAAAAATTTACTTTTTAATTTCTAAAATAGTAAAAGGCATAGTGAAATTTAATCTTCACAACTATTCAAATTTCATGAATCAGAAAATGTTCATTTTCACATTAATTTTAATATCAGAAACTAAATTAACAGCGTTCTACAATTTTAGAAACTGTGTATTAGTTATCAGACACAAATAAACAGCTACATTCAAAAGGGTGGAAACATGCATCCAATAGTCCAACCAAGAAGCAAACCAGCACCAACAAGAGCCAAACCAACAGCAAAAGCAACTTCACATTTTCCGATCCGCCGTCTTCGACTCCTAATCTTTCGACGGCTCTTCCTGTTCTGTTTTTCCCGGTAG
>NC_021163.2:58391317-58402384 GCF_000331145.2 Cicer arietinum | reverse complement strand
AAAGAGATTGTTCATCAATGGCTGGTTTTTGTTTCTGAGTTCAAGACATAGATTCTCAAGCTGCAAAACATGTAGCCATTGCTTGTAAGCAAATAGTTGTGAAGCCTGTTTCAAAAATAGACTCAAGATATGTTCCTTCTCATTGCAGGCTTCTTGTGCTGCCTTTTCCGCCTCTCTCGCCCGAGTTTGGGATCGGCACAAGGCTTTCAGTAGCTCTGCCTTGGCCGTGTTCTCGGAATCCATGCGAATATCGCTGCTGTCGCTTGAATCATAGTCTTTGTTTTCACTGGAACTGAAAATTTTGAAGAATGTTTAGTAAAAAATCTTTCTGATATAAATTTGTATACATAATGTTCTTGTATAACATTACCTGAAAATTCTATCTGAATCCTGAAATGAACATCCAGAAGTCAGGGTTGTAGTTGTACAATCGTTCGCATCGGACGATACATAATTCTTGTCATTGTCGATACCTGTCGGCTGATGTCTCGGTATTTTCCTAAAAGGCTTAATGTAAGGCTCTGGTAGATCACAATTCTCAATATGCTCAAGTGATTTCTTAGCAACCAAGGAAGCCAAATCATCTTTTCCCGAAGCATGCCACCACGGCCGAGTCTTTTCATCTCCGATCCAACTTGGTTCAAGATCAGATGATGTACTTTTACATTGTTCAGAAACCAAAATACCAGTAACATCATAGTCCACAAAAAGACCATCCGAAAACCAGAACTCGCCTTCATTTTTCTTCTTAGGTGTTAAATACAACTCATTGTTCAACGCAGCTTCGATTTTCGTCATTCTACTATCATTATTCTTCTTCATACATTTAGGATACACAGTATTCCATTGCTGCTCTAAAGCTATAGTAGTACTAGCAGCACTTCCAACACTTCCAACACATGAAAGAGCATCAAAGTTTTTGACATTGTCACTATGAAGTTTAGTACTAAAAGAATCAAACTCAGATTCAAAGGAATTTAGATGTTGACATGTTGTATAGTTTGCATCACCCCCTATGTTGGTTTTCACATGTAGCCACCATTTGATATCAGAATCACTGGAATCACTAGGTGTAAAATCAGGTTCCAACTTTTTTGAAACTTGAGATGATTGGTCAGAAGAAGTAGGTGACATCCTGAAATCTTGTGTGAAACAATGGTTAACTGCATAACTAGCTCTAGCTTCTGCAGATGCCATTACTTCTCAGTGTGATTTTGAGCTATTTTATGAACATTCCATCTGTTGCATAATCAGAGCTCTCAAAAATCATAAAGCATCAACAAAGACTCAAACATCAGACACAACACTGATACTAAAATACAGACATAAGTAATAATTTAAGAAAATAGAAATGATTGAATATAATCAAATGTGTTTAATCTGAAGTGTCGGATGTTTCATAGTTGTAGAATATAAATTGGTGACCAATTTTTCTCTTTTTATTTTTCACTGTTGATCAATAAATTTAAAAAAAGTTTTCCACTAACTACTTCAGTAGCACCTTTTTTCTTCCTCAACAGTACCACACACATAAGGGAATGAATATTATGAAATTCATCAAAGAGGGGGTAAATAACTAGTACTAAGTTTTATTTCATCTTCACAGAATCACAGTGTATGAAGAATATAATAAAATCAAGACTCATTGGCTTTTATTTATTCCTAAAAAGATTTAGTTGACAAGTATTTATTATCCATAGCAAAAATCATTTACACAGAAACATCATAACTAGAATCAGAGTTTTAATAAAAGTTTTGCAACCTCAATTTAGACTGCATCAACCGTATTTCAATTCGACTAGAAATTTCGAATTTTTGTTTCAATTATTATATAAAAAAATCAAAGTTAATAGTCCAGAATCAAATTATAATTCAACTTTCATGATTTGTCTTACCAAGAGGAAAATTTACTAGTCCTTTAAGAAAAATAACACGTTGACCATATAAAAGTGTCAAAGAAATAATCAGTATACAAAAACATGTTACAATAATAACATATAAGAACATAATGATAGAGAAGCTAACAAGAGTATAGAAGAAAGATTTAGAGAAAAAGAGAATACCTGGTTTGCTTATGGAGGGTGTGTTATTTTTACTTAACTTTCAAGATACTATCAAAGGTAGTATAGTGTTATGTTTGATTGATTTTGTTTATGTGGGGTCGATGTTATCCCATGACATAATTACATAACAAAAATAAATTTGTTATTTAGCTTTTTTAAAAGTTAAAGTAATTAATTTGGACTCTATTTTTGACAATTGTGAATCTAGGCAATAAATATCTATTTCTTCTTTGTTTTAATTCTGTTTTGTGTGTTTGTGTGACTTTGGTGTCATAATAATGAGGAAGATTGCGTTAATCGTTTTGGCAATGCTTTTTTGTTTGAAAGTTTCAATGAAATGAAGGAGGTGGCGGTGACACTGCTACGTGGGAGTATATGTGTTTGACACGCTTCACTTTTGTTTACATGTCTTTTTCTTTTGATGCTGATTTCTTTTATGTCTTTTTCTGTTATTTTCTTCTCCTCTTTTTATTTTTTTACTCAATTTTTTTATGCATTGTTTCCAATAGATGTGTTAGAAGATAGAGGGCTTCACAGAGAGCCATGTCGTAGTGTTAGTGTTAGTGTTAGACATAGCAAATAGAGTATTAAAATGACTTTTTAAATAAAAGTTCAAAATGCCATATTATATACTTTCATAGAACACTTGTACAAAATTCTCATAAAAAATAATCTAAACAATCAAGTTTTTATCTTTTAAACATACCTCGACACCTATGATTCACAAAATTCAGAGACAATTGATTTTCGTCTTGAAATTACAAATTATAAAATAATTCATTTATCACTAATTGTGATGATGATTCTTCCACAATTTTAAGAAATTAATGTAATAATGTTTTTGGAACAATTCCGTTAAATGTTAATAGATTAATTGATTTTTGTTTATATTTGAAGCAGACAAATCTATGCGTTTTATTTTTGTGGCTATAATTAAGATAGAAAGAATATTAATTATAATTTATTATACAAATTAAACATATGGTAAAAGTTAGTCATTAATCTATTAGTTTTTTTGGACTTAAATTCATTAGTTAAAATATGGTCACTCTGGTCAATGAATTAAGAGAACTATGTATTTTATTATTCATGTGTCTCTTTAATATTTATATTAATTATAATTTATTGTATAAACCTTATACTTGACAAATATTTTTCAATGTTCAATTACCTAAAAGATAGTAATTTGTAGGTTAATTAATTAAGAGAAAAATATTTATTTGATTAGTTGTGCATTTCTTGAATATTTATATACTATATAAGAGATAATTATAGAAAAATAACATAAAATAGATTAACTATATATTAATATTTAAATTATAATTTTAATCAAATGAGTAAGTTATATATGTATCCCCTCTTTGATAACCATGTTTATTTGGTCAAACGCAACCTCAAATGTCTATAATACACTTCATGTAATTTATTATACATTTATTATTGTCGATTAATTAAAATATAATTTTTCATTTGTCAATTAATTAAAAGGGAAATTTGTAACTAATAATTATTGTGTCTATTGTATATCTATTTAATTAAAAATTGAGAAAAATTATACTACATCAATTATAATTTATTATATGAATATACACAAAACAAAGAATTATCACCAACTTATTAATTAAAATATGATCATTCACGAGTTAATTAATTAAAAAAAATTATTTAATAATTAGTGTGTCTCTTGAATAACTTATAGATAAAATATAAGTAGAATTAAAATAGTGTAGTTTTAATTTATCATATAAATCATACACAAAACACACAAATTTGTCATTGATCCATAAAAAGTATGTAAAAAATTATAATATTCTGATTATAATTTATTCTACAAATATACACGAGACACATATTTATTATCAATTATATAGTTAAAAAAGTATTATTCATAAAATAATTAATTAAAAAATAAATATATGTTTAATTTTTAGTACATCTCTTGAATATTTTATATATAAAAATGTAAAAAAATTATAATTAATTGCCCATTTTAGTAAAGAAAAACAATGTCTATCATTGTAAGCATAAAATAGGAATTTTTTAATTTAAATTTGATCAAGTGATTGCTACATTTTTGGTACTATGTGATTGTAACATTTAATACGCAATAATTATATTGGTAAAATAATTTTATATTACTTAGATTATTTTAAAAAAATGTTTTAGCCACTTATATCAACCACATTTAATTTTTGTCTTATATTTCAATTAAATATGTTTTATAGACTATTTATATATTATCTACGTTCGCTTGAGCAGTGCATCTAAACGAGTGTTTTGGTAGTTTTGAACAAAATCTAAAATGAGGAAAAACTATTCTACTTCATTTATATATCTTTATATAATGTCAAACATTAATGCTATCATAGCTCATCATGATCATCATCACTTTCCACATGACCATCTGCATGAACTGTGTTATAGAAAATAAATTCATGGTTCAACATCTCCTCCAAGGACAACTTTTTATCTTCATTATCATCACCCTGCATCAAATATATATATATTTTTAAATTTTTTTTCTCTTATTCATCATTTTTGTAATTGCAAAAAATTGTGAATTACCTCATTCATCAAATAGCATGTGTAATATTTAGCATAAGCTATTTCTCCAGGGTAGAGGTAAGGAAGTATAGGTAGTAATTCTTCTGGTGACAATAATCTACCAAATACATAACACATAATGGTCAAATTAATTAACATGGAAATTTAAAAACAACAATTCCTTAACACTAAACTTTCAATTAAGGGATTTTATGAAAAATAAAATAAAAAAAATACTTACTGGTCCTTATTGACATCAAGATCAGCAAATTTATCCTTTGCACTAGGTACATCCCCTCCACTGGTTTCAAAGTCCACATAACTTTCATATGTACTATACAAATGATCTTCAAATTCATTAAAATTTAATTTTCCATCAGTTTCATGATCATCCATACGCCTGTAATCACAAGCAATTTAGAATTTAATTGTTGGTATAAAAAATTTACACTATCACTGCAAATGAATTCAATTCTACTAATTAAAGAAAAAATATTTTTACAATATATACTAAATTAAAGAAATAAAATTTGTCAGAATAAAATTATGAAGAGGTTAGTGTATCTAAAAAGTAAAAAGGTTCAAATTAGTTAGATATGATAAGATAAAAAAAATTAGGATAAAATAATAAAGCTTACTTAATTCTATCTCTGACCATCCATTTCAACATTTCTTTATTTTGGCTGTCTTCTGGGTGCAAAAAACTGCATGAAGAATTTAGTTAAAGATATTTAAAAAAAAAAAAGGGAAAATGAGAAAAAAATTAAAAAAAAAATAAAAATAAATTATTTATTACTCTTTAAGCTCGGTGAAGTTAAGAAGTCCACTGTGATCAGAGTCAGCAATGTCAAATCTTTCTATCCACCACCCTGCTTCTCCATGCCCCATTTCCTTTTTCTCTGTTTTAGCATATACTTTAGTCAATATACATTTATTCAACTATTGAATAAAAGTTTAAGCTATTATGTAAAATTCAATAAATCAATTTGAACTTTGACTTTGGGCCTCATCTAATATTTAGTTCACTAGTTTAGCCTACTAAGGGTCTTATGCCTATTTTTAATATACTAGTTTCTTTGGCCTTTTTTTAAAAAAAAACATTATTATTAACATTTTCATTACTTGTCATATATAATCAAGTCTCTTAAGTGCATGTTTGGACTCCAATTTAAAAGGTCTTTTGAGTTAAAATTTATCTCTTACATAATCCTTATATATAAGAACTCTTTAATTATTATGTGTCCTTTCTTTTGAAATAAATGAAATGCAATTACACAATAATATTATTAATATAGACCATTATTTGAACTATAGAAAATTTATCATTTCTTCTATTTATATTTTTTTTCTTTCGTTTTTTATAGATTTCTTCTACGGAAAGTAATCTTGTAAAAAACTATAAAAATTTAGATAAATAAAAATAAAAAGAGGAAAAGTTAATAATCACCTATATCTTTTTCAGATAAGTATGGTAGATACTCCCTTAAAGAAATAGACAAATCACCATTCTTATCCTTGGATTCCAATTCAGCATGTGTCACATAATCCAATCTTTCCAAAGCCCTTTGATTAATCCAACTTCCCAACTCATTGAAAGCAACAAACCCATCTTTTGGTTCTCTATCCAACAAAGGGAACAAAATGATTATCCTCAAAGTTGTATTCAATTTTCCACCCGATGTTAAATATAGATATGTCTCCGCAACTTCACTAACCGATGTGGTACTTCCCAAACTTGTACGAGGAACAACATTATTAATATTATTTTTTTCATCATCAATTTTTTGTTGTCTCTCTCTTTCAATTTTTGTCACAAGAGGGTCAAAAATTGGGGCTCTTTCTAATATTTTGTAACCGAACCTTCTATTGAGGCTACCTTTTGATTCTTCAAGGTTCCATAGAGAAAGAACTATGAAGAAGAATAATGTGGCGGTGGCTATTATTGAATAAACCACCGCCTTTGACATTTCTTTTTCAGGTGCCTAAGTTTTTTTGAGGTTCAAGGAAGAATTTGAACTATGGAGAAGGAAGAAGAAAGAGAGGTTTGGATGAGAGGGAAGTTCGGTAATTGTTATTGATGGTTGGAATTTAATTAAGGGTATATAGAACAATGGTCGAAATGTGAAAACACCTATAGTTGTCATTTTTTTACAATGTTTATTTATGTAACAAAAAATGGCTACTATTTATGTATGTATGCTTATTGGATGAATATAAGTCCTTTTGCTTGCATTAGCTAGCAATATGGTATTATTATTAAATTAAAGTAAAATTCATATCCTATGATTGAGAATTGATCTTGGTTGTTTATTAGTGCATAACATGTTATATATTATTAATGGTAGTTTATTCTTTTGAATCTTTAGCTTTTTATTGTTATGATTTTGCACTATATTGAAACTCTAGTATTTTTTTTTTCTCTACCTCATCTCACTTCTTTTCTTTTTTTGTTTTATGGGTTTATATTGTTAAAATATGGTATTAGAGAATATGATTTGTTAGATCTATTGTTGGGAAAAAATAGATTATAAAAAGAGATAATAAAATGTTCATTCCAACAATACATACTATTGGTAATTAGCATTGTTCTACACTTTGGTATTGCTATTTTTTTTCTCGAGGCAGTGATTTTGTTCTTCTCAACAAAAATATATGCATTATGAAGAAATTTTGATCATATGGAGGAGATGACCATTATTCGTACTTTTATTATAAATAAATTATAACAACATCCCTCATGTGTAAATTGAATCATTTATATACTATCATGCTAATTAAGTATCGAAATATGGTTACATCCACTATAGGTGAATATGTCTCATCAAAATCAACTCTCAAGTCTTTGTGAAAACTCTTGGGAAACAAGTTGAGCTTTTTTATCTCACAATTTCACAATTTTAATTTCTTTTTCACACAAAAATCCATTTGTATCCAACTGGTGTCACACTTTCAGGTGCTCGGACTAAATGACCCAAAACTTTTTTCTTAGAAAGCAAACTTAATTCAACTTCAATTGTTTCTTTCCATTTTAGTCAATCATCTATTTATCCACAATCCTTAATGGGCATTAGTTCAATATCCTTATTATCATTTATCACATTTAACACTATATTATATGAAAAAAATATCAATGTTGCTTTCATATATGTTCCATTGAATTCCATTAGTTATATAATTTATTGGATCTTTTTATTTTCATAAATTTAAGATACTTGATCAACCTCATCTGAGATTGAAATGTCAAGCATGTAAGAAGATTCTTTTATAGTTTATATATCTTCACTTAGGTCATAATTCTTTTTAGCTCATTTTCTTGTTCGAGGACTTCTATCTTTGGAATCAGTTGGTCTATCACGTTTCAGGCGCAATTGAGACTCATTTGCAACATTGAATTGTCCAACACGAACATTTATTTTGATTGGACCATTAACAAGCGATACATATGATTTAGTCACACTTTTTGGACCAATGAATGCATTTGGAAGTTGTTTTGCTAAGATTTGCAAATGAATTATCTTTTCAACTTCTAACTCACAATGTTTGGTTCAATGATCAATATGAAATAATATCAATTCATTTTAACTGGTCTATTTTTTTAGCTGCTTATTATCTCCCCTTAATGTTGAAAAATTTGTTTCATATGGAGATCCATATCCAACATATATACTCAATCTTCTTTGTGGGCCCATCTTAGTGCGATGTGGTGGAGCAATTGGAACATTGCACATCCAAATATTCTTAGATGAGAAATATTATGTTCTTGACCAAAAACCAATATGAGAAGAAAGCTCGTTAGATATCGCACTAAAAGATACAAATAAACTCAAGATTAATATTTATATTATATACCCTTGAAACTTTGGTTGGATGAGATCAATATTAGGCATAGTTGATTGAATTCCTGATAAGCTAGTTAGTCATAAAACTAGTTAAGTCATATGACACAGTTTGTTTTTATCTTAGAAGAGATGATAAATTTATCATAATTAACGCACACATTTAAACTATAACTTAGACATATGAAATAGTTTCTTTCACAACAAAAGAAAAGGTCTTTATTATTATGCTAAAATGCGCTAGCATTTTAAAGGCTCAAATCGTAAAGATGTCAAATATAAGTAAAATAGAATAAATTATGAAACATAAAATATGTTCAATTTTAACCAACAACCTTTTACTTTGTCCTATTTACCTTAACCATATAAAAAGTTCATAAGTTTTAATTTTTTTATTAATTAAAACATAATAAATGTTCTTTATGTTTTCAAAATAAAATTCTTAAAATGAAATTTATAGTTATCTATTTGATTACTAAAATTCGTCGTGATCCTTTATTTCATTCTAATCAAATACTTATAATTATTCACTTATATGCTCACGTGATCTCCTTTCATACTTCCTTGTGTTCCTTTTCTTGATATCTCTCTTCTTCGCTAGTGTGTTGGGAAAATAAGTAATATAGAAATTTGAATAACAATTACGACAAAAAAAATAACATAGAAACTTCAAATTCAAAAAAAAAACTACGATTTTTGTCTAATGAGAATCAGATAATAACATTATATAAAATTGTTACAACACATAGATTTTTAAACTTCACATGGCTTCCAACACGTCCACACTCTTCAAAACAAATATTTAAACTACATCCCGCAACAAATAATCTAACAATAATCAAAATACAACCTAAAAATGTTTGCTAACTAGTGCAGTTTGTAACAAAGAACTAAAGTGATAAGTTTATTCCTTTACAATGTTAAGTAAAAGGGCTTTTTCAAATCGTCAATTTCAAACTGTTTCTTCCTTTATCAAGTGGGTGACTTCCTAAAAATTGTGATTTGTGATAAATTTTTATAGCGATATATAGATTTCATCTATTCAACAAGAATTTTTAATTTGATGGTCGTATTTGAGAAATTCATTGTTTATAATGAGTTATTAAACATTATAACTAATTATTTATATGAAGTTATTATTTATCTACTCAATAAGTCTTAAATTTTTGCGGGCTTAAGTGGACCTATGGATCCACTTTTTTATTAAAAAAAATTCAATATTTTTTTTCAAAATTTTTCAATAAAAGAATTTCGATTTCTTTTTATAAAAAAAAATTACAATTTATTTTTATTTTTAAAAAAAAATCAATTCTTTAAAAGAAAAATAATTTGTTTATTTTTCTCAAAAAAAAAAATCGAGAAAAAAGTTATTTAAAACTTTTTCGAGAAAAAATATTTTAAATTTTCTTGAGAAAGTTTTCCGATATTTTTTCTAAAAAAAATATCTCAATCAACAAAATATTGAGTTTATGAATCCCTTGAACCTCTCACTTAAACCCACAAAAAATAATAAATAATAGACGGATACTTTAAAAAATTTATTTTAATAGGGGCCTAACAATAAAAGTCTAGTATAAGATTTTTAAGAAAGAATTCGAAACTTTAGAGTTTTATTGACTGCCTTACTAAAAAATTTTGAAAAAAAATTCACATTGAAATTTAATTTAATTATGTGTTCCTTAGTTATATTTACCTGTTCTGGTCCACTTGCAAGCAAAAATCCCAACGAGTTCTCAAGCCTAAAACAAAAATAATATTTTTAAAAATTAATAGACATAATATTAGTATAAATCATGATAATTTTAAATCCATTTTTTCTGTACTTTTAAAAAAAATATATAAAATAAGAATTTTCAATTGTTCTACTGCAACTTCTAGAACTCGTGTAGAATTTTTTATCTTTTAGTTAAAGAAGAAAATAATGTGTATATAAGTTGTACCACTTTAAAAAATCATGTTAACAATATGTTCACTACTCAATCTCATGATTTTTCAATTTATAACTAATATCTATAATGTATTTAATATTTGTCTCATGATTTTTTAATTTATTAACTACTATTTTTTTATTTCCATTTCCATTTCCATTTCCTGTTTCGTTAGCGGTCTAAACGATTTAAAAATTTATATCAATTTAACAAATACATTTTTTTTATCCATGAATGTATCACCTGGCTTAGTAAAGTTTATTGAACATTTATTTAAAAATTTATATCAATTTAATTTAACAAATATTTTAGTATCTATGAATTACTCAAATTTTTTGAAAATAATATATATTTTTTAATTTTATTTAATTATTTTGATAAATTTATCTATAGTCATTATTTAATAAAATAATTTTTTTTGTTGTTGTAATTTTGAATAGTCTAGTGACAATGAAATAACTCTATTACGTAAAATTTATTATAACACGTAAATTTAGGTTAAACTTCACGTGCAATCAATATTGATACAAGTATTTAAAACACAGATACAATCTGAAAATGTTTCTAACTAGTATAGTACATTGCAGAGAACTAGAGTTATGAAACTTTGAACTCTCTCTTCACAATTCTAAATATAATGTTCATCGTCTATTTGAAATGCCTGCCAAAGAACATAAAAAGATTATAATCATATCT
>NC_021163.2:58373779-58391305 GCF_000331145.2 Cicer arietinum | reverse complement strand
ACTCTTTCTTTCTCACTCCTCTTTCTTCCAATATCAAATTGGTGACTTAATAAAAGAGTTTGATTTGTGATAAGTTATAGCAACGGTAGATCTCATCTATGATGAGTGAATTTGAGAAATACAAGAGAGAAGAAGAAAATATTCAAAGAATTAAAAGTTGATAAAAAAGATGTAGTTTTGAAGAATTTGTGATAAAATAATTTTGATTTTATAAATTTTATAAATTGACAGGTTTTTGATTGATTAATAATTTGTAATTAATAATTAATTTTATTTTTATTCAAACGTAAAGTAACGATGTTCTTAATATTAAAAAAAAAATATAGAAGTGTTTGATGATATAACTACTCATTAGATCAGCTTAATCAAATTTATCTTAGTACAATAATGATATAATATTTTGTTCCATAGAAGCCAGGTTTGTTTCTAGCGTAGATTAAAAAATGTGTCATATTATGGAATAATTTTAGAAAGGTAAAATTCAAACATACTTATATATAATATTAACCACTTCAAATTAAAGAATATATTTAGGAAATACGTCTCTATATGTCTTAGTATTAGAGTGTTTATTACACGTGAATTAAATCTATTACATAAGAATGTCTATGTATAATTTATAAATTCTCAACCGTAAATAACAGTACAATGGTGAATCATGTAATAATTCAATTCCTTTGATATCAAACTCTTGTAAAGAAAAAAAAAATCACTATAAATTCTGAGTTTTACAAGCGCTGTAAATATTATTTCTCTGTTTTCAAAGGCTTTGGTTATTATATATTGATAAATAAATAAAAACATATTCAATATATAAATATTTATAAATATATAATATAATAACATTTTTACTTGATAAATAAATAACTTATAAATAAATACTTATAATAAAATATTTATTTTTTAATATATGATATAATAACATATTTATTTTATATATATATATATATATTGATAATAAATAAATAAAAACATATTTATTTGATTCATATTTTTTTCATTATTTTTTATTTGATAATAGGCATTAATTAAAAGTATTAAAGGGAATAATTTTTTATGGAATGATTGATTTTATAAAATAATCAAAATATAGTTCTTTAAATTTTTGTGCAGTGTAAATTAAATTCTTTTTTTTTTTACTAAAAGAGAATGATATGTTAGATATAATCAACAAATACTCGTGAATGAGATTTATAGTAGAATCGTGACACAAGGACAACACTTTTACAGAAAGCGCTATATGACCCTATCAAAACGCTTGTAGAAAAAGCATTGTAAATATTTTGACTCTATGACAGCGCTTTTTATATATTTTGTTATTATATATAACTATCAGTATATATGACAACGCTTTTGAAAAAAACGTTGTTTTAGCCTCTGTGCATTTTTAATATATAATACAACAACGTTTTTAGTTAAAAAAATGCTGTTAAATGTGCCCTTTAATATCTATATTTCTGTATAGTGATTGTTGTTGCATTTGTTCATCAATGATATGTTTCTTAAATGAATGTCAAAAATAGATTTTTAAATGATGATCTTAAGAGTAAATTCATATGCTACCTCCTCCAGGTGTTTGTCATAATTAGGACAAAGTGTGAAAGTTGAAGAGCTCCCTTGTGATCTTAAACAAATCCCATGAGCTTGGTTTGAGAGAAGTTTTCAATTCTGATTGCATCTTTTGGCTTCTTCTCTAATGATAACTAATGTTTCTGTTTTGTTTCTCATAATCAATTCTTATGGTTGTATTATATTCTCACTGTATTGAAGATATACTTATTGCATCTGATGATGTTGATGAGATTGTTGAGTGGAAATTATAGTTGGCTAATCTATTTGAGATGAAAGATTTAGGCACACTTTTGCTAATTTTAGTTGCATACTTTCCTAAATATTATATTATTCTTGATCTAAGTATATTGTCAACATCATTGAACAAACTCGTCATATTTCTACTCTATATCATATTTTGATTGATAGGTTGGTGTATCTACCAATACTAGATATGATATTATCTGTGTAGTGCATATTGTCTATCAGTTTATTGTTTCCCCGTCAAAGTACATTAAGTAGTTGTGATTTGCACTCTTCAAATTCTTCGAGGCATTAATTTAAGTTTTTTTTTTTTTTTTTTTTACTTTGAATTCTTATTTAGAGTTGTGTGTCGTATTTGATGTTGATTGGGTTAGTGGCCCAATTAATTACAAGTCTACCACAAGGTTTTTCATTTTTTCTAGAAGATTCTCTCATCTCTTGGAAGAGCAAGAAGTAAGATACGTCTTTCACTTTTAGGTGATCGCCCTATGGTTGGGTAGGGGTATTCATAGTGTAACAACTGAACTGAATTAGACCACATTAGTGATTTGATTCAATTTTTGAAAATCACTTTCAAATCAAGTTCAGTATAGTTCTGAACTAATTTAAAAATATAAACCAGTTTAATATTTTGAACAAGTTTTTATTAAAATCGATTTCGAACAAGTTAGTTGGGAAAATAATTTTAATTTTTTTCAAAAAAAAAAGTTTTTGATTTTTTTCCAAGATAAATAGATGTAAAAATTTTGATTATTTTTTTAAGAAAAAAATTTCGGAAAAACAATTTTGAAATTCTTTTGACAAATTTTTTTTATTCTTTTTAAGAAAATTAAATGTAAAAAAATTTCCTAATAAAAATATTTTCAAAAATAAAGTTACGATTATTTTTTGAAAAAAAATTCAAATGTTTTTGATTTTTTTCTTAAAAACTTTTTAAGAAAAAATAATCTAATTTTTTTTTTCAAAAAAAGTTCCAATGTTTTCTATATTTTTTTAAAGAAAAAAGAATCAAAAATTTTCTAACAAAAGAAAAAACTTAATTGAGATTAAAAAAGTTTTAAAATAATTAAACTATTTCTTGAATTAAATTTAGTTAACTAATTTATTTTAAATATGTGGTTCAATTCATGAATCATTTAATCGGTTTAGTATTTTTTTAGTACGGTGCAATTCAATTTATCAATTTAGTCAAATGAATCATATATTTTACACGGGTGGTGGAATTATGGGTCGGTTGATAAAAAAAATAATAAATATAAGTATAATCAATCAATAAACCTAAATGCAAAAACAAAATCACCACTAATATAAAATAGTCTCAAAATAAATTCATAGATATTAAATAATTGCAACATATTAATTACAATCTACTTACTATTATAATATATTAATAAATAAAAAGTTATAAAATTGAAAAAATGTATTATCATTATTCTTTTTATCGGTGAATTTTTGAATCTTCTCCGTTTGCTTCCATTATGCTTCATGTTTAATGCAATCACTTTAATGGGAAATTAACTTTATTTTAAGTGATTAACTTATGTGTTGAAATCTGAATGTTAGAAAGTACGTTGATAACACTCCATGTTAAAGTAAATTATATAAATGCTTTAGAATTTGAAAAGAGATTGCAATAGTGGAGGTACTCGTTTGATGAATATTTTTGCAGAAATCGTCTCTTCATAAGTATCCATAAAAACTCACGCATAATTAGAAAATTTATCAATTATTTTTCTATAAAATGAAAATTAAATTTTATGTAAAACTAATTTTTTAAACATCATTTTTTATTCATATAAAAAAATATGCATTTTGTTATGAATTATTTTATCGTTCATTGATCGATTGATGAAAATAGGTGTGAGATAGACTACTTATATTGTAAGTTTGAGATTGAAGAAATTTTTTAAAAATTTGTATTTAAATGAAAGTAATTATATATATTTATCGTAAATACTAATATCCACATATATACCCTCGTTATCCACCTCCTCCCTATTAATTGATGGGTAATCGAATTTTTCATTTATTTTATTAATAAATACCTGTCAAAATATTTATCTCGTATGTGTTGCAAATATCTTTTAGTCATCTTTAATTATATGGTATCTTCTATAGAAAAAATAAAAGACCACAATTGTATTTTTAACAATATTGTACGGATTGAATAAAGCTAATTGGAAAAGGAGGGTAGATTTGGCATTTGTACTTTCACCAGTCTAACTTGTCTGAGAATTGTACTAATCCTTTGTCACGTTGAGGATCTCATCAACCAAATCACAACAGCACAAAAAGTTTGGGGAATTGCATGTGATTGTGCTCTACCCTACATTACTAGTCATGACTTGTCATATTTTCAACCATACATCCAACTTTTTCACCTCTTTGAAAAATGTCCTTAGTTTCTTAAAGGGCACAATTCTTAGCTAGTATTTTCATAATGGCAATGATTACATGTTTAAACAAATAAATTATTAATGATGTAAGCAAAGATATAGATGATGAGCATTTCATAGAATATAATTGGTTCCTCCTAAATCAAAATCACAAATCTATTTAAGACTTATTTAGTACATATTTGGGGTACTTTTTTTTCAAGAGATAAAGTTAATACAAAATTGATTTTTTGATACATGTTTGTTATTATATTTCTAAAGCGATTTCAACTTTAAAATGGACTATAACGTGTCATTAATAAATAAAACAATTTTAATAAATAAATAATTCTAATTTATTAAAATTATTTTAATTTATTTGAGTGCTTTAAACATTCATTATTTAAAATTAGTTTGTTTGTTGAAAAAAAAAACAACAATTTTTAATTATTTTAATTGTGTTTGTTTAAGATTTCTAAATTAATAAGAATCTAGAAGAAAAAAATTATTTTTATTATCAAAATAAAAAACTATATTTGGTAGCTTTTAGAAAGAAAAATAAAGTTTTTAATAAGTTAATAGATGTGAAAGAATATTAGAAAAAAAAAGGTAATTTTCACTATTAAAAACAAACACAAATCAACTCCTATTCCAAATAAAAATTTCTAAAATTAGTTTTAAAATTATTTTATATGATCAATACAACAAAAGTATATTTTTATAAATCTAGTCATTAATCCAAATTAATTTTACAAATTTGGTGGTTCCAAAACTAATTTTAACCACTTATAAGAAGAACAATATTTTGCTATCCAAAACTATAAGTAGAAATCCTTTGGGATAGGGTTCAAACTTCAAAACAATATTACTTTAATCATATGTTTAATTTTGAGTTGTTGGTTGAAGTTTCTTTTTAGCTGCCATTCTATGACTAGTGCAACTAAAAGTCCTTCCTATTATAAACTTTTTAAGCTGACTGTCAAATGTCAACCACACTCCCAATAGTGAACTCTCAACCACTTCAAATAACATTATTAATATTCAACTATAAATATTTGTCAATTGGGCCCAAACCATCTTCACTTGTCAACTTGTGTTTGTTGAAGTGTGCCTTTAACATAGAAAAATGTGGAGGAGTTCATTCACTCCCCTTTGTAATGTTTCTTGCTCAAATGAGTATTCCAATCACACTTGCAATTAGCATGCATATCATCATTGTTGCTGGCTGAGATGCTCATTTGATCAAGCAGTGTTAGAAAGTGGGAGGTCATTTGTGGCCAAATGCTTTTTGTCTTATATAGAATTTTTTTTTTTTTTTATACAGTAATGTCTCATAAATTTCTAATGCGTACTTTTTCTCTTCTCTTCTTAAATCTCTGATTTTAAAGGGGTGAAATTGATAGTTCGAAATTTGTTTAAGAAGTAAGTAAAATCTGATCAATAATTATTTTAGGTATAATTAATATTCAGATTCTTCCAATTAATTTATTTTTAATTAAAGTTAATTAACTATTTGAATTATTTGAATGAAAATGCTTAGTTTCTATTAAATTTCATGTGGTGCATTATCTAATTTTTCTCTTTTCAAATAATAAGTTATGGTAATTACTTGGTTCCTAATGCTTACTTTTTATTAACTACTAGCATCATTTTGTAATTCATTTTTAAAAAGCGTGATTTCTTATTCTCTTCCTGTATCTTCTCCAAATTAGAAATTTTGTACACGACAAAAATATTAATTTGGATAAACTTCACAGGAATCAATTATTATATAAATAATTTGACAATAACTATGAGTTTTTTTAAATAGTAAATTATCGTGTAAGTTAAAATTATTTTTGCATCACATTTTTTTCTTTTTATTAAAAAAGAAGAAAATCTCATATTTAAATTCTTAAATACTTACATTTTTAAAATAATTTTTTATTTAGTTATATATTTTTAAAAGATGTTTGCTTCTATTCGCTGTAATTTTTTATTCTTTATTAATTTTAAAAATTTTAAAAATGATCAGTTTTAATCTTTAATTTGCAATTTATTTTCTGAATATCTAGCACTAACATAGATATTAGAAATTAGAAATCCATGTCATCGTTTTTACACTTTCGAACTCATCCTAAGAACCACTACTTCTGATTCATCTTTCACTATCTTCGACCCTTACAATATTGTAGCATTCGAAAAGAAAAAGGTAAGTGAGTTAAGGTGCGCATAATATCATTCATCCTACATTAGCGTCAAGACCACATTCTTGTATTTTTATTTTATTTTATTGCATTAAGGTATGTTATTCATGAACATTAATTTTTCTATAATTTTAATTTTAAATTTAAATAAATATGTATAAATAAATTATATTTTGAAATTTGTATAAATCAATTGATTATACATATATTGCATAAATTTGATTATCTATAAATATGTCTTTTTTCTTCACTTTCATGATGCAATGAAGTGTGTGATAACAAACGAAAAATCCAATTGTTGTAAATTACAAATAAAGTGTTCGGTCACTACAATCAGTGTCTCTTGGTTGGCACCCCTCTTGCATACAAGCTACAATACAATTCAGGTATTTGCATATATGTGTGGCATAAGGAGATTAGAAACTACCATATTTCAATTGGTGAGATGATTGTCACGTTAGACGATACGTTTTGTCTGTTGCATTTGTCGTCACTAGACATATGTTGCATTTATGATCTAAGATCTATGAATGATTTTTTAATGTTTTTATCATCAAATGATTGTGTTTTTTATACACTATCAACCTTCAATACATCGAAGCTCAAGAGCCTGCTCACAACATGAATGAGCGTTCATATTTTATGGATCTTGTATCTATATCTTTCATTGATATGTTGTATTCTTTATATTTTCCACCCCCTTTGAAATCACAATTATCCATGTCATCTTTATTTTATTTAGACCATGATTTGACTTTGTAATAACAATAATAAATTCTAATTTGGTTGCTTAATCTTGAATCAATTTCAATTCAAGTACTAAATTTCTAAAATAAACAATAAACACGTTCATTAGAAATTGATCTCATTTTGAAACATAAATACATAAATAAGTGTCACATTTATTCTTGAACCATATGTATAATCAATTGTTCACCAATAGCAAGATACTCAACAATAGGTTAAATACCAATGGCTTTTCTATTGTTTGGTTCCAAATTGAAAGGAGAATCCTCCATACTTACAATTGAAATAGGGTTTTGAGAATGTCTGAAACAATTTGGGACTATACTTTAGTATTTAAACATATATCCGAAAGTATAACTCTAGATAATACTAGTTAAAAAGGATTTTTTAGAACATAGGAGAGAGTATCTTTTGTTCTACATTTGAGATTTTCTGATTGCTGGGAATCCAAACCCAATTGGTCACCCACATTATAGGCTTACTGGAAATGAAAAATTAGCTAACAAAATTAAGCCCATGAACCAATTAAAAAGCTCAAGGCTATCATGATTAACAATAATGCTTTTGAATGATTGTTAGTAACAACTACATTGTTTCTCATTATTGGGACATCATAGACAAGAGTCATATTAGGATGAAACAATCCAAAATTTCTCTCACATAATGGGCCAAACTTTAGATTTTCATCAAACAAAGCAAAAATGTAGGTATCAAAAGTCCGATTAGGCATGAGAGGTGTTCCAACCCCAGAAGTAACATGTCTTATGAGATTTCCATTGTAATCAGACGCACTTTTTGTGTCTGTACCAATTTGGGTCGAGTCGCCCATTGAGGGCCAACCCGTTTCACTGATAACAATCTCAACATCCTCAAAACCCAAAATTTTCATTGCCGAATAAACAGCATCAAGTTGTGCATCAAACATATTGGTGTATAGTAATTTTGTATTATCATCAAAAAATCCCGAATTTGCACGGAAAAGTACATAATCTAGGTTACTTGAAGAGCAAGCAAAAAAAGGGTAAGGGTTAACCATAAAGGGTGAATTTGCATCTTTAAGAAACCTAAGCATTGGTTTGAGTATATGTGTGTCATAGCCTTGTCTAAACCTACCACTAGATGGTGGACTTGAGTTAGACAAAATACCCAAAGAATGTGGTGTAGACACTTTTATAAGATTGTCTAATGAGGATGTCATAAGTGCAATGTGAAGAGTTTGCATGGCAGGGACAAGGGTACTAATAAGAAGTTTGTTAGCTGTTGATAAAACTTCATTGCCTACTAAGATTCTTATGATGTTGGTGGAAGGAATGAAGGGTTGAACATTGGTTTTGATCCATTGTTGAGCTAAGGTTAAATTGGTTATGTTGGGAATTTGGTCATTAGGTATTGTTATAGTTATCTCTATTCCTGTATTAGCAAAGGCATGTAAGATTTCAGGATTGGCATCAAAGATTCTCACTTGGTTAATTGTTGTGGAGTGTAAGAGAAATTTTGCAACTTGAGATGGTGGTGGAAGGTTGTTTCCTAATGTGCCATAATTAACTCCAATTCCTTGCACTTCTGCAAAAGATTTCAAAAGGAACATTTTAATAATGTGATTTAGTCATTTATACCAATATAGAATGACATGTTTCAAATTATTTTAATGAAACTATCATATTAGTGTTTAATATTGTAGGATTATGATAATTTAGAATCTGAAATTAATGAAATTTTAAAATAAAATTATAAAAAAATCATAGACTACAATATTTGCTATGATTTCTATCCTAAATTCATAGATAAAAAGGTGGAGCGGATAATTTAATTGATTTAAATTAAAAGTTAAATAATTAAGAATATGATCAGTTTAGCTTTTGGTGAAAGAGAAAAAAATACTAACATAACAACTAATTATTAATTTTGGTTGTTTCAAAATAAATAAAAATTGATAGATAAAAAATTATTAATTTAAAATTTTCTTTATTAAGATAATATTTTAATTTTGTTAATTTCGTATACCAAATCCTCCTAGTATACATACACTTTGTTGTATTAAATAGTGATCCACTTTTTTCTTTCAAATTGCATTCAAATATTGGAAGAAAGTAGAGAATACAAATTACAATGCTAAAGATGTGTAGAATGATAATCAAAATGAAAAGGGTTGGTAAACTCACCTTGGAAAATAGTTAAAGCAAGAAGCACTAAAATTCCATTTGGTATTGAAGCAAAGCATATAATAGCCATTTTCTCCATGGTGGTGAATTGAGGGAAGTTGTGTCTATGAAGAAGTATCATTGAGATATGCTTTGCTTTGTGATTAGGGAAGTTCTGCTGCAATGCATGGTTTTAGATGAGAAAGCTTTTTTGTGTTTGCTTGCTTAAGTTGGTCACATCACATGAACAATATTATATTGCATACCTCCTTTTCCTTTGAATCTCCTTTTTTTTTTTTTTTTTTTTTTAATTTCTTATAATAACATGATTATTCATCATTGTTGATATAAAATAAATTTCTCTTCATTCATCAAAATTAATTTTAAATTAATTTTTATTAATCAATTGATCGAACTCAAATAGTTAAAGATTAAATAATTAATGTATCAAATTGAAACCTTATAACTCGAATAATTACTGATATGATTTTACCTATTATTCGAAGGTTAATTTTAAAAAAATTAACATTTTTTTAACATCTAAAATTAATAATTATTTATTATATTAATATTTTTATTTCAAGCAGGTTTGAATTAAGTCCTCCAAATCTTTATTAAATGACATTTTTACTAAATTATTAAAAGACACTTAATATCTAAAACTGAAATATAGAATAAAATCGATTATTTGCTTCAGCCCAACTTTCTTTATTGTATACTAGCTGATTTTAATTTGGTGACTTGTATACTACTAGCATACTATATATAATAACTCATGATTGTAACAAAAGTAAACAAGAAAAATGTTACTTTTGGCTTAGCAAATGGGAATAATCTTTACTTCCCATCATGGAGAAGGTTTGTCACATCATAGAAAGGCACTCCCATCGAGCAATATTTTGTCTCTTAACGAATATGGAGAAAATAAACGAAAATAATAGATTAGTCATCATTTAATTTTATAAATTATATGAAAATAAAAGATTAGTTTTTAAATTTTTTTATGTATAGTATTTTATTTTTTTTAGTGTCAAGTTTGTCTTCTATATATATGTTCGTAAATTTTTATATCAATTATTCTAGCTTAATACTAGCAAAATTGAAATCTAATTTTTGTTTCTTCATTTTTTCAATAAAATCCTATGATTCTTAAGAGGTTTTGATACCAATAATCATAAGAATATAAATTCTCAATATTATTTTAAAATATTATTTAAATAAAAGAGAATTTGAGCGATATAGATTTTAGAATTTTTGAAATTAAATACAAAATTCTTTTAATGTACGTCATGAAATCACGTGAAAATTTATTATGTTGTTCTTTACATGATTGATAATAAAACTCATATTACTAATTTAAAAATATCTAACTACAAATAATTGAAATGAAGTTAGAACTAAAAATAACTCAAGATTGTAACTTTTACAATCATAAAATACTAACTTGATAATATATATATATATATATATATATATATATATATATATATATATATATATATTTTATAACTTAAAAAGCTACATAATAGTTTTTAGGTCCTAATTCAATAGACAAATGTCGATATCGTTATGTTAGACCTCTTTTTTCGAGTTCGAATTTAGGATTTCGTATTTTTATGAATTAATTATAATAAAATTTATTTTCTCTCTAAGATAAAAAAATACTACAAGATGAATTTTAATTAAATATAAATAAATAAAAGGGATATGAAGGAAGACATTTCTTTTTTTAGAAGAAAGACATTTCTTAGTCTATTAAGAAGGAAGAGTTATTATAAATTTATAATAGCTCTGCCAAATAGATGATAGCTCATTTTCTTTTGATGATGTGGGTTTGATCCATTCTCATCTTCTTACGTCTCACATTTCCTTTTGTTTTTTTCTCTCTCCCTCCATACTCTCCAAATTTTCTAAGAAATATAATACATTTGAATGTAACAAGATATTTACATTTACATGCACATCTGTGTCATATCGAAGATTTTTCTTCTTTTTTTTTTATTATTTTTTTTATCAAAATCGATAACTTTATTGGTTTATTCTCTTGATAAAAATGATTGTCCTTTAATTAGCCGTTTGTAGTTCTGAGTTTTGTTAATGTCATTAGAAATATATAAACATAAATTTATTTATAAATGTTTATTCAATTCTAGTTTTAATTAAGGATTTTTTAATTTAGAAGGAGACATCATCCTCTCAATTTAAATTTTTTTAATGAAAAAAATTGATATATTAATAAAAAAAATTCATAATATTTAGCATTAATTAAAATTCAAAAAACTAATTTAACTTATTTAATTGTCATTAAAGGCAAATATGTATTTAATAAATAAATAAATAAAAATAGAAAGATTTAAGGTAATATTTGATGGTCGGAGTTAAAGTTAGAGTTGTAAAATTGGATTATCTGGGCTGCCCTAATCCAACACACCAAATTGGAAAGAAAACAATTGGGCCAGGTTACCTCATAGTTTCGTTAATTATACTCTTCAAATTATTAAAAATCTAAAATTATTCTTTTAATTTTTAATCAATAAATGATTAAAAAAAAATTACACTAAAATATGACCCCTTCAATCAAATATCTGATAAGTAAAAATTTTCGCCTAAAAATCCAGTATGTAAAATTTTTCATCGTACACAATTTATAATTACCGGAAATTTTATTTTTAAAATTTCCAGTTGTACAATTTATTTATTGGAAATTCGTCAACAAATTTCCGATACATTATTTATACTATCGAAAAATTTCCGATAATTAATTTTTTAATGTTAGAAATTTCAAATTTTTGAAATTTTTGGTAGTTACTTTTACTCAACCATAAATTTCAAAATTCTGGTATTTTTTTTTTTGAACTACGGATGGAGAAAATACAACCGTTAAGTATAGATTTGACTGAAGCATTCACAACTAATCAAATTTTTGAGTCACGAGAAGTTGACATATTGCTCGCTCTAATCCTCATTGCACAAAATTAAAAAAAAAATGTAAAAAAAAAAAAAAAAAACTCTTCTTGAAAATTCAATGAAAAATGAAATTTTCGGGAGTTTCACCCGAAAATTTCAAAACAAACTACCGAAAATGATTACTAGAAATTTAGTTCCTTCATAAATTTTCGGTAAAAATTATAAATTGTGGGGGTATAATGACACTTTTTAAATTTTTACAGTTTACTTAAGACTATTTTAGGCATGTCAAACTTAAATTTTTGGCTTAATTGCACTTTTGGTCCCCCTATTATAGGTGAAAATCGAAAGTAGTCCCCCCATTTTGTTTGTCCCAAGTTTTAGTCCCCCAAACAGAATTTGAGTTCAAATCATGATGACTTGTCATTTTTTTAATAACGTGTCAATAAAAATGTGACGTGGCAGACGCTTATGTGAAATAAACTCATTATTATATTATTTCTGATTAAAAAATATAATTTATATTTTTAAACACCATTATTATAATTGTGACAATATTTTTAAAAATACAATTTAATTGTTAAAATTAAGTTAAAAGAAAAAACCTAAACAGATCAAAATGAAAAACATCTAAAGTAGCATGAACGCAAATGAAAATCAGAAGCATATGAACTAGCTTGAACCCTAAATCAAAAAACAGCCCCAATTCAACAAAGCCCCAAATCGTGAACCATTTTCATCAAAATCGACCATTTCCCTTTTCTTCATCATCATCATCCGACTCCGATTTCGTCTTCTTCTTCATTGTTGGTCATCTTCCCTTTTCATCTGGGTTCTTCTTCTTCATCGTCTTTGTGTTCGTCCTTTGTATTCTGTTGTTTTTTCTTTTTTCTCTGTTTCGTTTCTTCTTCGTTTGTTCGTTGTGTTTTTTGGGGAAAAGAATGTCTTGTCATTCATATTCAGTTACAAGCAACAATTCTCATTTGAGAATTAGAAGAAGAGAATGTCTGTGTGGACTTGAATCTCTTTTGTGTACTTCTTGGACGGCTGAAAATCCAGGTCGAAGGTTTCATGGTTGTGGATTTTATAAGGTAAACTATTTGTCAAAATTCTAGATTTTTTTTTGTATTGTTTACAAATTATAAAAATTTGTTGTTATGTTGTTTAGTTACAGGGTACTTCTTGTTTTGTTGTTATGTTGTTTCAGTTACAGGGTAAAAAATCTTGCAATTTTTTTGATTGGTTTGATGAGCAAATGACAGAACGTGCAAAAGAAGTTATTATGTCTTTGATGAAAATGATTGATGAATTCAAGAAGAAAGACAATGTGACAAAAAATTGTCATGATGAAATGAAGTTGAAGTTGAAACTAATGAGGGGCTTTTTGGCACTTTCATGGCTTTTGATTATTGTTCTTTTGGTTATGTAATGTTGAAGTAATTAAAATGATTGGATTAAGAGTGTTTTGTAATGATGTAATTTAGGGTGTTTATGGTTGAAATTATAATGTAATTGTTTAATATAATCAAATTTGTAAGGTTGTTATTATGAAATGAAATTAGTATTATTGTAATTCGATTGTCTATTTTTACATGTTAATAACTCAATTTGATATCATTGTATAAATACAATTTGGTCAAACAATTTTTCAGTTGTTTGAAATAATCAGAATAATCTGGTCAAAATAATCAGAACAATTTTCTAATTTTTGAACCTAAATTTGATATCATTGTATTAATGCAATTTAGTCAAACAATTTTCCAAAATAATCAGAATAATCAAAACAATTTTTCAAAATAATCTGGTCCATAATCTGAAGTTAGAATTTTGATATCATTCCATCATTACATACTACTGCATTACAAAATAATTGTTCCATAACTTAGATCCAAAAAGAGGTCATACTAATGCATTACAAAATAAAATTGTTCCTTCACAAGTAACCAAAATAAAAGTACATATTCATAGTAACCAAATTATATAGGTCCAAGTATCATTACATATTCATAATAACCAAAATAAAAATCACAAGTTTAGTTCCTTCAATTGATTTGTGAATCTTGAATTTGTGGAGCTTGTGAATCCTGGGATAAAATTGTTGGTGTTTCTCCCTCATCACCTCCAATCCTTCTGGTCTTTGCTCTCTTTGTTCTGTTGATGTTATTTCCACCTTTTGGTATCTCTCTATCTGCTGCACTTTTACCCTTGCGTGTCCTCATGTTGTGTCCAAGCTTCCCACAGTTTTTACATTTCACAATTGCAAACCGTCTTGGTAGTTTGTTAGAACCTTTTGACTCGTCATTGGACTTGTTCCTATTTTTCTTTGGTCTACCCGGTGCTCTTCTCATGATTGAGGGATTTATAGGATCTCCATTTGATGCAAGCCAAAGTTTTGGTCCATTTGATGGCATTATAATGTAAGAGTAACATGTTAAGAAGTTTGTTTTCCTATTTAAAGAACCAAAAACACGTCAAAAAAAACTAAACCACAACAAAATCAAAACCAAATTAACAAAACCAAAACCAAATTCCAGGGCAGAACCAGAACCAAACTAAACCACAACCAAACTAAACCAGAACCAAACTAGAACAAAATTAGAACAAACTGAACCAGAACCAAACTAGAAGAAAACTAGAACAAAATTGCAGGGCAGAACTAGAACCAAACTAGAACAAAACCAGCAGAACAAAACCATCTAACTGAACTAGAATTGAAACTAGCAGAAAAAAACCATGTAGCTGAACTAGAATTAAAACTACAACATCCATCTAATGAACATCATGTTAAAATCATGTTAAAATCAGAACCAGAATTAAACTAGCAGAATAAAACCAGAACAAAATTGCTTCAAATGAACATCATGTTAAAATCAGAACCAGAATTGAAACCAAAACCAAAATTGAACTAGCAGAATAGTATAATGCAGATAAAAATCACAAGTTTCGTGTCTTCAATTGATTTGTGAATCTTGAATTTGTGGAGCTTGTGAATCTTGAGATAAAATTGTTGGTGTTTCTCCCTCATCACCTCCAACCCTTGTTGTCTTTGCTCTCTTTGTTCTGTTGATGTTATTTCCACCTTTTGGTATCTCTCTATCTGCTGCACTTTTACCCTTGCATGTCCTCGTGTTGTGGCCAAGCTTCCCACAGTTTTTACATTTCACAATTGCAAACCGTCTTGGTAGTTTGTTAGAACCTTTTGACTCGTCATTGGACTTGTTCCTATTTTTCTTTGGTCTACCCGGTGCTCTTCTCATGATTGAGGGATTTATAGGATCTCCATTTGATGCAAGCCAAAGTTTTGGTCCATTTGATGGCATTATAATGTAAGAGTAACATGTTAAGAAGTTTGTTTTCCTATTTAAAGAACCAGAAACATGTTAAAAGCAACATGTTGAAAGCCACATGTTATAAACTGAATGTTATGAACTAGCAGAACAAAACCAAAACCAAATTCCAGGGCAGAACCAGAACCAAACTAAACCACAACCAAACTAAACCAGAACCAAACTAGAACAAAATTAGAACAAACTGAACCAGAACCAAACTAGAAGAAAACTAGAACAAAATTGCAGGGCAGAACTAGAACCAAACTAGAACAAAACCAGCAGAACAAAACCATCTAACTGAACTAGAATTGAAACTAGCAGAAAAAAACCATGTAGCTGAACTAGAATTAAAACTACAACATCCATCTAATGAACATCATGTTAAAATCATGTTAAAATCAGAACCAGAATTAAACTAGCAGAATAAAACCAGAACAAAATTGCTTCAAATGAACATCATGTTAAAATCAGAACCAGAATTGAAACCAAAACCAAAATTGAACTAGCAGAATAGTATAATGCAGGATACCATAACTGAACTAGCAAAAACATCAATTGAACAGAACCAGAACTGAACAAGCAGAACATCAATAATGCAGAATACCAATAATGCAGTTAAAATCAAGTCTTATACCTATAATAAGGTGAAACGATTCTGGATCAACTTTTTTGTGCCATATACAAACAAGAGCATGGCAACACGGAATACCGGTCAAATCCCACTTACGACAAGCACAAGTTTTTGTGTGTAGATTTACCGTATAAGTATCTACACCATTTGTGACACTAAACAAGTTAAAATCATCATCTCCATGTCAAGTTGGGAACTAACCCCCAGCTGCTCTTTTTGCCTTTTCCAATATTTTTTGAATCCTAGGACATATATTGCCTCTATATCGTAGCATGAGTTCTTTTTGTTTGACAATCCTTACTGTAATGTAATGTTTCAAACCTTCAAGTAATGTTATGATAGGCTTATCTCTATACTCCAATACAGCCATGTTGAAAGCCTCACACATGTTGTTTACTTGGAGGTCACATTGTGTATCAGTGCAAAATGTTGACCTAGTCCACATAGATGGTGGGAGTTGCATCATGTCTTTCCAAACATCTTCATTGATTGCCTTAATTTTTTGCATTGCTTTCTCCCAATCCTGGACCATAGTAGCTCTTGCTGCCAGCCAAAGAAGCTCTTTCATATGTCCTCCGGGATACTTTTTTTTTCAATTCTCATACAAGTGTTTAACACATAATCGATGTTCCACATGGGCCCCAATGTTGGCAATGGCAGGTACCAATCCCTGAAATCAATTCATAAACATATAGCTTATTTAATTCATAATTCAGAAACATATAGCTTATTTAATTCATAATTCAGATAGCTTATTTAGAAACAGATTACATAGAACAAATTGCTTAATTCAGAAACAGATTGTATAATTCAGAAACAAATTGCATAAACAAATTGCATAATTTAGAAACCGATTACATAAACTTCAGCACACATACCTTTTGATGATCTGAAATGAATGCATATTGCTTATGCTGAACATTGTTGAGGTCCTTCAGTAAAAGATCCAGAAACCATTGGCATGAGTCTTTTGTTTCTGCTTCAACAACTGCATATGCAATGGGAATCATTTGATTATTCCCATCTTTACCTACTACGGCTATATTCTCCCTTCAAGAAACAAGCATCCAATGGGAATCATTTGATTATTCCCATCTTTACCTAATGGGAATCATGACCGCCATATTCTCCCTTCAAGAAACAAGCATCCAACCCAATTAAATGCATGCATGTATTAGCAAATGCAGCCTTACAAGCCTCCAAACATACATATATTCTCTCAAATACTGGTCCAACGTCAGACATACCACACTTAATAATAACCGTAGAGTTTGGATTTGATCTCCTAAGTTCATCCGCATATTCTCTCAAATGTGCATATTGCTCCCTTTGAGCACCTTGAATCATTTCTATGGCTCTTACTTTGGCTCTATATGCTTGGTATGTAGACAACTT
>NC_021163.2:58351354-58373140 GCF_000331145.2 Cicer arietinum | reverse complement strand
CATGTCTTTCAAATGAATTTTCATCACCAACATTAACAAAGATCTCAGTTGGTATTTCAGAAATCCAGTCCCAATCCTCATCCTCGTATAACTCACCCATATCATCATCGTCATCATCTGAGTTAGCAACATAATCTTCATCTTCTTCACTCAGATAATCTTCACCATGGACTGCTTCAGATTCAGGTTCAACAGGTTCAGATTCTGGTTGATCTGGTTTAGTTTGAACTGGTTCAGATTCTGATTTATCTTGTTCAGTTTGAACTGCTTCAAATTCAAGTTGAACAGCTTCAGATTCAGGTTGAACAGCTTCAGATTCAGGTTGAATAGGTATAGATTCAGATTCTGCTTCAGTTTGAATTGATTCTGATTCTGATTTATCTCATTCAGGTTGAAGTGGTTCAGAATCTGGTTGATCTGGTTCAGTTTCTGGTTCAGAATCTGCTTCAGCTTGAACTTGTTCACCTTCACCTTGGAGTTTTTCAGCTTTAGTTGGCTCTTGAATTGAACTTTCACTACTAATAATAGGATTATCTATACAGTGTTCTAGAAAGACGTCAATTACGTTGAACCCTTTGACATCTTCAGCAAACTTTAATACATCCTCGTCATTGTTGAGAGGTCTAAGTCCATGTGTAAATGAGTACTTCGGATGTTGGTACCACAAACGTTTAATACTCATATATCCCAAACGTTTGACCATTTTAGTAATTTGCATGTGGGACATTAAGTCTACATCCCAAGACCAATTCATCTCATCCACTTAGGCACAAACATACATATTCACTGGGTGGTTTACAAAACTACCCTCATGGTTAATTCTTAGCCTAACTCTATGGACTGAAGCTGGCCTACACAAAACAAATCATTGAATAAATCAGTCAAACTAAGCCTCAAACAAACTACACATGCACCACAAAATAATACAATATAGCATATGGACCACATTATTAAAAACGCATGGACCGCATTATTAAAAAGGCATAGAGTTTTGTTAACAGTGTAGAGAAAAAAATTTGGCCCTAAAATCAAAGTTCAATACAGAGTTTAATAATGTTAATAATAAAACAAAGCGAAAACCCTAAAATCACATACCTAGCACAAAACTTTGTATCTTCTTTTGTATGTGAAGATGGGGAGAACTCGAAATGACCTCCACTCGCCATTTGAACACTGATGAAAACGAAAGATGAACAAACGACGAAGACTGATGAAAACGAGTCAGTGATGAAAACAAGTGAACAAAGGACAAACACGATTTCACGATTTCACGATTTCTGTTTAGGGTTCATGATTTTAGGGTTCAGAATGATTTTAGGGTTCATGAGTGAATGCTTTTGATTTTGATTTGTTTAGGGTTCATGATTTTAGGTGTTTTTTCTTTTAATTTAATTTTAATAATTAAATTGTATTTTTAAAAATATTGTCACAATTATAATAATAGTTTTAAAAAATATAAATTATATTTTTTAATTACAAATAATATAATAATGAGTTTATTCCACATAAGTATCTGCCACATCACCCTTTTATTGACACGTCATTAAAAAAATGACAATTTATTATGATTTGGACTTAAATTCTGTTTGAGGGACTAAAACTGAGGACAAACAAAATGGAAGAACTACTTTCGATTTTCACCTATAATAGGGAAACCAAAAGTGCAATTAAACCTAAAATTTTTATATGAGGTATAGTGTTAATGGTGGGATACCAAATCCAACTTTCTAAATTTGGTAGTCAACTCATCCGAAAACACACCAAACTGAGCTAGGCCAAATTGGAATGTTTCATAAGTAAACTATTTTAGTTTTGTTTTTAAAATAAATGGTATTTCTTTTTTCATCCTCACCTAACAGGTCTACCAAATAGAGCCAAAATATCATAATTATTTTTTGTAAATACTGATCATCTAGCCCTCCATGTTTGCTCATTTTTTTTTCAACTTTTAACCGCATTTTAATTTTTGCTATCTTAAAATACACCATTGAATCTAGTGTATCTAGGAGCGGATAAACAAACACAAAAAACGGATTGACAACTATATTATTTTAAAATCTATAATTAAACAATTTATTCCAATTTAAATTAGAGGTCCCCAGTATTTTATTTATATATATATATATTATTCAATAGAGGGGTTGAGGGCATGTGAACCCCTCCCTAGATCCACCATGTTGAAAAAAAGAAAAAGAGAGATGAGTACATTACTCTCAACAATTCACTTTTCTAATTACATTAATTAAAATTGTAGATATAAGCACATATTCATTCTCTTGGCCTAAGGTAGATATCGAAAAATAGAAGAGTAGGCAAAGAAGGTGACAGAAACCAACTACCTAACCGAAATGTTATTTCAATGAAGTTATTTTACCTAATAGTAGCATCACCTAAGAGGTCTTGTTTGATTCTTAAAAATTAGGCTTTTAATAAATAAAAATATAATTTTAATAATTTAAAAAAGATAAAATAAATTTTAGTTACTATATAATTTTAATTTTAGTTTTTAATATTTTTTTATTCATTTTTAGTTATTATTTTGAATTTGTTTTATAAAAAATGATATTTTTAATCTATAAAAAAGTTTCTAAAATCAAAATAGAGATTAGAAGTGAATAAATTTTATTTTATGCATTAAATTTAAAATGTCGTAGTTTTATAGAGATTAAAAATATATTTAACCTCAAAAAAAATTACTCATATATTATTAAAAATAAAAGATACAATTATTCATGCGGTCTCTTAAATGTATAATTATATATAAGTATAAATAAAACTTATTTAACAAATTTTATTAAATGATAAAATTGGAGAAATTGAATGTTATTAAATACTAATATTAGAAATATAAGAAGGGTATATTCAACCACAAACCACAATTATTGGTGTCGACACAATATTTATTGAAAATAATTTATTGAGGTCAAATCATAAAAAATGACTCAAATTCGGTCTGAAGAAAATAAAATTGACAGAACTGATTATTAATTCATAAAATAGAGAAACAAAGAAGGACACATAGTCATAATCACAGTATTTATGCATAGAGTTATTATTACCCTTTACGGGAACATTTTTTGTGATTAGTGATTCTTGCAAGAGATATTTTGAAAAACATTTTTCATTTAAATTTTTTCATCTCATTCAAAAGCACGTTTTATAAATATGAGGGCACATTTCAATTAACTAAACCAAACTGATCTTAATGCTATGAAATCTGTAAATTCATGGTCAGGAAAATATTTTTAATTAAGCTTTCTATAAAATAAAATAAATAAAAAAACTAGTTATTGACTATTAACAACCATTATAAATGTATAATGACATAATCCATCAGAAATGAATTAAAAAGAAGAAATTGATCAAATATACATATTAAAAAATATAATTGATCCCACTTAATAATCTGTATAAAACGAATAAAAAGACCAAGTATATTTTTTAAAGTATCATCTATGATTAATAATTTAGGTTATATGGAATTATAAAAAGTTGAATTCAATGAAAAATAATTTAGATATGTTATCGTTAAATAGATGAACAATTACTCAAATTTGTTTATATTTCACTTGTTTATATTTCACTCACAATAGAGTATAATGAATAATGACTTAAAAATGTCCCCACAAGACCCTGAAGTAATTTTTTTTTGTTACAAAAATCCACATAATATTAATTTTGTGTCAAAATTATAATTTAATTGACGTTAAATTGAGAAAAATAAAATAATGCTACAGTTGATCACTTTTTAAAAGTTATTCAACCCTTAAGAGAAAATATAAATTTAATAAAAATAAAATAAAATTAATGTACCTCTTAAAATTTAACTTGTTGAATTGACGTTAATCAAATCATCATTTCAATCATAAATATGATAAAAGTCGTTAAGTTATACTTTTGAAAATTGTTATATATCTCCATTAGAATTTTAAATATATTTTAAACACTATTACACAATAAACCACATATGAAATATGTTCATAGTAGAATTTAATCTTATTTTACAACGAATGTTAAAGTGAGTTTATTAAGTAAGATATATTGAATTAAGATTTAAATTTTTTTTTTATTAAAAAGTCTCGTGGTATTAAATTGGGACAATCGAAATTTTTAAAATTGGATTTATAAATCTAATGATGTTCAATCAATACTTTTTTTTACCATTTAAAAAAATTCACGTGATATTAAAAAAAAAAAAAATTTTGATAGATTATTTGTACAGTGAATTTTCTATGTTGCAAGCATCATCTTTCCATGTATTGATTAATTGACATCTAATATTGGTAATACACGATAATTGTACAATTTAGATTCACGCATTTTTTTTTTATCAAGGACGACTAATACACATATATTATTTAGTCGTGCATTAATTGTGCCCCGAAAATATTCATTTATGGTTAATGTAAAATTGAGTTTTTGATGTAAATAGTTATTACTAAAATAAACTTCGATTCATTGATACCGTTTGATCGAATATTTATTCAATGTCTACATTTAATTCATTTATGCATTTGATGGAGGATATTTAATTTTGGTGTTGATAATTATATGTGTGGCTTAAACTAAGTAAATGGATGGAACTTATATTTGTAAGAGATTCCGTAGTGTTAGGTTGTACTAGGGTTAAAGTTTCTTGCACCAAAACTTAATAGAATTTAGATATTATAGATGAGAGTGTATTGTATAATAAAATGTTGATTAATATTTTAAAAACTTTATTTTAGTATTTTAAAATTTTAAAATTAAAAAACTTATTTAGATTATTTGTTTTTAAAAATTATTTTCTAAAACTATTTTTAATATTATAATTGTTTGAATACTTGTATTAATTGTTTGAATATTATCTTTTTATATTTTATTTTTGCAAAGTCATCAATAATTATTTTTTATAATACTAAAAATATGTTCATTATTATCAACAAATTTCAAATTTTTAATAGAAAAAATAAGATTAATTTATTTATTTGTGACGTAGTAAATTTTAAAAATTTCTCTTAATAGATGAAACCGTAAAATCTTTTTAATAAATTTTAATTTTTATAAATATAATTCCATTATCAAACTATAATAATTATTATATTTTTGATAAATTTGAATGTGTAGAAACATAACATGTTGTACTTATATATATATATATATTTTTTTTTTATCATTATATATTATTAATTTATATAACTTATATATTTGTTTTAATTGTATAAAATTTTTATGGTATTCGAATTTTTTTTATTTTTTTAAAGATTTTTAAATATTTAAATTTTTAAATCCGATTGAACCGTACTAACATGTACTTGTCTCTAATGTGTTAGTTTTTGTGATAAAAACTTATCATTATAATTTTAAGAGACAAAGTTTAAATTTTATATAAAACAAATGTATAAAATAGATATGAATATCATTGTTGTTAATAATAATTTCTCTTTTTCTAATTTAAAACAAAATTAATCTATTTTTAATTGGTTTTAATTTTATAAGAAAGTATTGTACATATCAATTCAAAAAACACTGACTATTTTTTATTGATTCAAATTAATTTTTTCTAAAATGTAAAATAAATGGATTCATTTTACATTTTTGTTTTGTTTAGGGATGATAAATACTACTATAAAACTCATATTAGATTCGAATCCAACACAAAATATTTAACTTAATAATATTAATATTTTTCAATTGAATTATAGCTTAATATTTCAATCCATACTTATTATTAAGCAAGTAAATTCAAATAAAAAATAATGTTTATTTGTTTTGAAAAATTCAACCAATTACTTAACTATATGTTAACGTTGTGGTATTAGTAATAAAAAAATACATAACAAATTAACATAGCAGGTATGGCTATTTTTTTTACTGTCACCACACATGTATGCATGCCATTTATATTTACTACGTCATTATTTTAAAGAAAATTCAAAGTTGTTCAATATTTTTATTTTGCTATTAATGAAAAAACAAGTTCTCTGTATCTTTTTAATTTCTAAAGAAGTGAGTAGTAAAAAATAAAATATGTAAAAGTTGTTTTGGTTTTTTTATTTTAAAAATAGTAAAATAGAAAATAGTTTTTAAAAATAATTTTTCAAAACCATGTATTCAACAACATTTTTGTTTTTCAATTTTCAAAAACTAAAAAACAGTTTTTGGAAATTTATTAAAACAACCCCTTATTTTTTATTTTTTCAATTTTTTTAACTGTCTAGTCAAAAATCTATTTTTAAAAACAAATCTTTTAAATAATTTTTTTCTTAATTCTATTCTTTAAAATAGTTTTCTAAATCAAGTTTATAAAATAATTTTTAAAAACTAAAATATAAAAAATATTTCAAACTTATCCTAAGTTTCAAGCATTTCTTTTCAATATTTATTTAAAATTCATAGAGTCTATTGTGATTCTATAAATCGATAAAGTCATTTCAAATCCTATAAAATAAAAAATCTTATAATATAAATCCATTGAAATCCAAATTACAAAATATTAATTTTAAAAAAATTATAAATTATTACAACCTTCCTTAGTCTTTTAAAATCCACAAGACTTTTATTTGCAATTTTTTATTTTTGTAAAAAAATTTCAACCCAATACATTAAGTTGAAAAAAATAAAATAAAGCACCAATAGGTTATTGTTTAAAAACCCTCCAAATCTTTAACTGCAATTATCAACATTACTCTAAAAAAAATATAAACAATTATCGACTATACTATAAAAAAAAAATATAAATTCAATAAAATTAAAAGAAAACATATATATCCTTCAAACTTATTTCTGAAAACTATTCGCGTTGAAATTTCACATGTTTAAAATTTCACCTATTTTAAACACTATTACATGATATACCATATATAAAGTGGTTTGAAGTAGAAAAATTCGGCCTTACTATAAAAATGAATGATAAAATAAGTGTTATAATAATTATAATTAATAGACAAAATCTAACATCAACCAACCGCAGTCCAGCGTGGATTAGTTGAAAAAAATATTTAAAACTTCAAGAATATATCTGACGTGTTAAATATGACGTGTCACCGTGTTATTCGTAAAGAAAGGTGAGAAAGAATTTATGAGAAAGAAGTATATAATGATGAGTGTTGAAAAAATGTAACATTAAGAAAAAATGGAGAAGTCAAGGAAAAGAGTATTGCTAACCTCAAATGGCGACGACGTTTCACAGGGCATTGCTTTCAATTTAGCCAAACAAGGATGCAGGTCAATAACATACACACTCTTCATTTCTTCATTATACATTTCTCATTTTATTATTAATTTATTTAATATTTTTAGGTTGGTTTTATTGGGAAACGCAACACAATTACAGAGCATTGCAACTAAAATAACGGATTCCGTTTTCGCGGAAGGCGTTGCCGTTACTGATCCTGTTGTTCATGTTGTTGGATTGGATATGGAGAATCAATCTGAATCTGTTTTTCATGATGCTGTTGATAAGGCTTCTAAGATTTTAGGGAAATTGGATGCTTTTGTTAACTGTTACTCTTACGAAGGTAAAAACAATTACACAAACGTTTTTCTTAAATTTACCATCAAAAATACACACTTGGGCAAATTGAAGTTTAGAGGCAAAAATAAAATCATTTAAGGATGCATAGTTTTTATTATCAAGAGGCTAATATCAAAAGATTAGACCATTTAGAGACTAATTTTTTATTATTTATTTGGTCTAGTTTTTGTGTGTGAATCTATAACCTGAATGAAGTGGGGTTTTATTCATTTGAAACAGGAAAGATGCAAGATCATCTTGAGTTATCTGAGAGTGAGTACAAAAAAATAGTTAGTATAAATTTCATGGCAGCGTGGTTTTTGTTAAAGGCTGTTGGCCAAAGCATGCGGAAATTCAACACGGGAGGGTCCATTGTATTTGTAACATCGATAATTGGTTCTGAAAGAGGGATTTATCCAGGTGCTGCTGCTTATGCCTCAGCCTTGGCTGGAGTTCATCAGTTAGTTCGGGTAAGAAAATATCTATTCGAAACTTTTGTTTTCAATTTATCTTTTTGTTCTGCAGATAACATTATTATGGTACAGGCAAATCATTTATTTGAAAATCAGCTAGTAAATAAAACTGAATAAGAAGAGAGATTTTTATGACTTAGTGATTGTTGTATATGATATTGTCCTTGTGTAATGAAATATCTTTATTTGCACTGCAAACATTTTTTACTTTCATTGAAGATCAAACTTTTCGTCTGACTTTTTCTGCAACAAGTTGTGTTTCGAATACAGTTGAAACTGATTTAGCCCCAATGATTCATTTATGTGGTTACTTTATGGCCTGTGGTCACGAAAAATTAATTACTTTATTGCTCGTGGCCAAAGGTATATTAGTCATTTGGATTATATCTTTGCTGGCTAGTTTTCTACATTAATACAAGAAATTTAGTAGATATACTTTTACAGCTGTCCCTGCACGGATTGCACAAGAGATGAAGAGGGAATTTGTATGTGTTTGCTGCATGCTAGAGAATGAGCAATTTAAATAAGAGTTATGAGAAGGATGATAATAGGTAACTGAGATAGTACAGGATTAATGGGGAATTGGTAAATGGGTAACTGAGATAGTGCAGGGTTAATGGGAAATTGGTAAAAGTATGAACTCTCCTTTCTTTACATACTCATTAATCTTTACCATCATTCATAACTAACTACTGTTATTTACAACCTAACAATTAACCCCCTAACTAACAGCTCTATTAGTGTTGTCAAATAGCCGTTATAGCCTAGCGGAAGTTGAACAAATCTCTATTGTTCCACAATATGCTATTTAGTATGCCGTGTTGCCCAATAGCCGCTATTGCGGCACTATAACAGATAAATGACTTGCCAGGCAACCCCCAAAATTGCATCTTTCCCTCCAAGTTCAAACAGAGAGAAATGTCCTTCAAATTCATGACTTGCCGTCTGAAAAGTGAAAACTCATCTCCTTGCAGCAGTCTTGCGCTTCCTTTTTTAACCCATCATCCAACTGTATAGAAGATTTGGGGTGACATCAGCCTTAGCTAACTATCTGTTAAAGAGATAAACCGCATAAAACTAAATCGGTTACTATAGAAAATGAACTTCTACCTCTATTATGACAATTTCCTTTCCTTTTATGTTCATCACTCCCTAGCCTAATGGATAACTCCTTACTGTTATTTACAAGTTTCAACCAATCAATTAACCACTAACTAACAACTTCTCCTTTCAATGTCCCCTCCTTACACTATCTGTTGTCTCAATGCTGACTGCACCTTGTTCCTATCAGGTATGGAAATCAAGTGAGAAGGATAGTTCAGGTTCTGTTCCTAGTTCACCTTAAAAAAATGAAGAAAAGAAAACACCCCCACCCTGCAAAGGGGGGAAGTATATTTTATAGTGTTCTTGAAGCTTTTGATCCCCTTCTTGTCTTCTTTGCATTATTTATACATATTCTTATTCCTCCAGTTGTCGAATTTATCTTTCTTTCGACATATCTATTTTATATATTAAATGCATTCATTATCTTTTCAATCTGCTTGTCAATTGGGGACTGATTTTATTCTAAAAGGTATCAAATCAAATTTATGTACATTAGTAATTGAATTGGAAGATAAGGTTGCAATCCATTTGAAACTGAAAGCATGTGGTTAGAATCGGAAGAATCAGCTTTGATTTGGCTGAGGGGATATGCCCAAAAAATGCAGTGCATGTTTAATCGAGTTAATCTAATTAGTTTTCCCTAAGCAAAAGGAAAAAGGCACTATGTGATCAGTTGAGATGATTAAGTCAAACTGAGATTGTTTACAGCTGATAAATAAATTTACATGGCATGGCTTATATCGATGTGGTATGTTATATGGTATGATAATTTATTTATGCCTATTCTGAAGTCGATGCTAGTACTTGAAGTTCCTATTCATCTTTACCAACTTCTGTAATTTTATGCTGCGATTGGATTATTCATTATCTCATATACAAGCCATGTCTTTTGAAGTTGTTCAGATATATACTATTGTAGCTCAATTAACTATATATTGGCTATTGCACAATCCAAGAAAGCTTTTACTTACATTTCATATTTGAAAATATTAGAAAGTCTTGAGATCTTTAATGTTATCTTCTATTCAAACATTATTGTTTATATAAGTTGAGTCTCTATCGATTTGTTTTGCTCAGGCATCAGCTATGGAGATAGGGAAGTACCAGATCAGAGTTAACGCCATTGCGCGAGGCCTTCACCTGGAAGATGAATTCCCATTAACAGTGGGAAAGGAAAGGGCAGAGAAGATGGTGAAGGATGCAGCACCACTTGAGAGATGGCTTGATGTTAAGAATGATCTTTCTTCTACAGTCATCTATCTAATTAGTGATGGCTCATGCTACATGACAGGAACAACCATATATGTTGATGGAGCACAGTCTATAACTAGGCCTAGGATGCGTTCCTTTATGTGATGATTGTTACTCAAAGCTGCTTCTGAAAGGAACTTATCAAGGGATGTTTGTTCATGCATCTGCTTTATCCTTGTGCATATCAAATTGCATGATTTATCCAAAAACAAAGTCAAAATTTGGGTTTGATAGCAGTATTTTGCTATGCCCTTATATATATTATTGAGTGTATGTTAAAGTTGCAGCTTTACTAAATAAATTTGTGGATATATGAGGCCCAAAGCCCATCTACAATTGAGAAATTTGAATGAAAAGAAGTTAGTACAGAAATAATCTTACTATTCACACTAATGCTCAGAAGCTTGCTCTATACAAAAAATGCAGAAAGAGATCTTAGTTGATTCACTCAAATGTTTTTATTTTTTATTTTGGTTACATCCAATCTTTACACAGGATTTTTTTTTCCACCATGCAATGACCAATATAAGTACTGTTTTACCCACAACATCTTCAACCTTAGAACCTGAGTCATTGTCTCACAGAACTTCTTCACACTAAATACTACTGGGTAATATTCTTTTACCTCATTTTTTGCAGAATTACTGCACACATTCAACTAATACTAATTCTCTCATCAACTAGCTTGGAAGATATAAAAACATAGTGTTCTTCTATTTTTCAATTTCTAGCCACATGTTGAAATAGATGTCACTTCAAATAGTTGTTTATGACCCTTAAATGTGATTTAAATTTGTTCTACAAGTACCTTTCATTTGTGTCATTTTCTCTTTTAAGTCAAAAATAGCAACTTTGTTTGTTGACTATTCTAATAAACCTTCTGGGAGGATTCCTTTTGCAGCATTTTGAGTTGTTTTACGAAACATAAAAAAGTGTCGGTAGAAGTGATCACATATACCAAATATGGAGAAACATAAAATGTTCAGGTTTGAACCCACATCCCAACATATCAAATATCTTTACAACTACTATATGAATTATACTTACAAAATTTAAATTAATTTTTTTTTTTTATCTTCCTAGTTGGATTTTCTCCGTATGCAAGAATTAGGTATCCAACATGAGCATGTCCTTTAGCTAGAAATTCAAGGATTTGATCCTTGACTGTGTGAGGATATTTTAGTTGAAACTTGATTATTCTACTGAGCTCTCTTGGCTTATAGACGTTTGAAATTCTTATGAGAATTTTTCCAAGCCAAGTGTTTATCATAGTAAGTTTATGATACCCTTGTGATTGCTTGGAACAATCTTTTGAAGCTCCTTTTCATCTTGTACTACTTTCATCTAAGCATGATAGCTTTATTCTATAATTTTTTGTATAACTACTTGACCATCCAACCATGTTGAATTTGCTTTTGACTTTTTGTTATAAATATTCTAAAAGGATAATCTGAAATCTTTTTCTTAAAAAGTGTAAAGCCAGTCTAATTAGTTAATAACAACATGCATGATTCTCTATACGTTGTGTTTTAAGATTATGCACATTATATACTTTAGAAGTTAATAAATAACCAGCGTATGATATGACCCCAAAAAAGTTATATACTTTCCAAGACTATCCTTGTTAAGAATGTTAAATTAACAACAACAAAAAATATTAGTAAAGCTCATTTTAAGTTATTCAATTCTTTCATATGACCTTTCAATAAAAGCTGATCAAGAATTCCTCTTTGACCATATATGGTCAAAAAAATGTTTCTAAATATTAGACTAATTTAAAATGGTTCAAACCATTTATGGTAAAGTCCTATTTCTCCTGTCCATAATATTTTGTTGAGATGTCCATAAACCAAAAAAGTTGTTTGATTTGTCATTCTCATAAAAAAAAATGAGCTATCACTTTTCTCCATGATTACTCCTTACTACTTTTTCATTCTAAATGGCTCGATCATTTGGATTGATAATGAGAAAATAATGCATTGTTCAAGTTCCTTAAACAAGTGATCATAAAAAACATCCCTTAAATACACTCTAAATCTTCAAGGAGATTAATTCAAAGAGTAACTTGATTAATTAACCAAAATAATCAACTTGTAGCCAAGGCTCTTAATCTACATAAACCAAATACATCAACAAGTAAAAAAAATGGTTTCACGTTCAAATATCTTACTCTTTTACATCAACTTCATTAGTAATTTTCAAAAGCAATAATACAAGATTGATAAGACAGATACTCTAGACAAATGGAATAGAAATCATTGGTTATAATGCTTTAGAATATGATATTTTCTTTAAAGAAATCTTTTGTGATCCATTCAATAGAATAAAGGACACAATTTCACAGCCACTCATAAGGTTGTCCTTTAAACCTTTTGCATAGCCAATCACATACACACACACACGCGCACAAAATACATATACTTACACTAGCAAATTACAAATTCACATGTCTGCCATAAACAAAATGACAATGCTATATAAAATTTACATAGGATAGCAAAATCTTAGCAAAATCAAAGTAAAGAAAAGCATGTCGGTCTTAAAATTGAGGCCATATACATTTGTTAGCAATAATATTGTTTGTCTGTACTGTAGAAGTAGTAAGCCATTGGCTGTGATAATCAGCTAGACTTGTTTGTATTTTTTGGATCAACCAGAAAGCCAAAAATGCACCTGTTCAAGTCGAATTGACCTGACCCTCTCAATCATCTTCATCACATTTTCAAGTTCCAACCTCAGGCATTTGAGGGACCTACCATGAGATGGATTGAAAGATTAGCAGACAAAGAGATTCTAAATTGGTTAGACATACCAATAATCAAACCACAAACACTCCCCACCATTTTATCTTAGTAAAACTTCAGCCACTGACTCTTGAATCTCTTTTCCCCTCTCTCCCACACAATCACAATCTCTCTTGTTTTTACCAAACGAAAGTCTTACAAAAGAATATCTTATGGGTCTTTTCCGGAAAAAACACAGTTTTTATGCCATCTGGAAGATACTTCTGGACAAAAACACAATTTTTTCTCCGTCAGTAAGTATACTTTCAAACATGTGTAGTTTTTTAGAAACGTGGGGTGAAAAATGAAGCTTTCCGACTTTGCGCCTCTTTTTAAGGGTCGGATTCTTGTGTGAGGAAAAGGCAATTAGGCTGAGTACCAAGATACGCAACTCTTAACCACTTGATTTTTCAGATGGAATACATTTAGAAACACAGTTGTGCAGCCACTTGTCGTGAACCGATATGTGATCTGAATCGTCTGAAATCTGAAAGGGAAGCTCGAAAAGTTCGATTTTTCAGCAGTTATTTAATTTGCAATCGTTTTTTTAGTTTGACCTTCGACTTCAACCTGCTTGGTTATTTTTTTATGCTGCCGAAATTGAGCATTGCTTTCACGTTTTGAAGAACATTAGCAGCCTGAAAGTTGCCAAGGATAACTTGCCGAAAAGAAGCAGTGAATCACTCATGAGTCTATTTATCCATTCTAGGAAAGGTCGCTTCGTTTCAGATGAGTACAGGTAATCCATAATTGTGGAATGATTTTATTCGCCCATCCCAACCGGCAGTCACGATGACTAGACCCCACGCATGACAGTTGGAAGTACTCTTGCAAGAGGATTTCAAGAACTTGTATGCAGATTTGTGCAATGCTGATTTTATAGACTTGGGACTCGAAGTAGGGAGCTTCTCCTCGGGCCAAGTTGCCGAACCTTTTGGAAAAGAATCCAAGAAAAAATCTTGGCTTAGAGAAAATGATGAGGGGGGATCGAGGCACATAGCTTGGTTTGACCTCTTATTTAGGACATCCAATTTTTTAGCATTTTCGATGTTCTCAGACTTCAAACCACACCAAGGCACCGCAACAGATGCATCTGAGAAAAACCGCTCACAGGACCTAATCTTCTTAGCTTTCACGGGGCGAGACTCGTCGTCACTAACATTCCACAGATATACATTGGAGTCCTCACTGGCTGATAAAATGTGCTTACCGTCTGAAGTCAAAGTTGCGGACATTACGCTCCCTGCACTAAGGCCTGAAAACAAAATATAGAAATCATTGGAAACAAGTACTCGATCAAAAACGACCCGTGATCTTTTAAAAATGTGACTACAAACTGATACAAAAATCTTGAAAAATGTAATGAAAAATAAAATACCTTTGAATTTGCCGATGACATTAAGCCCTTCAACGATTCTTACTTGTGAATCAGCACAGGTAACCATAACTTTGTTAAAATCTTGTGGAAGAAACTGAAGAACATATAATAATCATTTAGCTACAGAAAAAGAAGCTTATAAGAGAAAGACAGCAGAACTCAATTGGCACAAAAGGAAAAAGTAAAAACAATACCTGAAAGCCGGTTATTCCTCTCCCAGGAGATTTCTTTTTACCAAGTAAGCATAATTGCGATTGCATCTGTAAGTGATTATCTGATTCAAGCAAAAACAAAAGCAAGTCCAACAATGTTACTACTTCAGGAAAATGCAAGAACATGCATCTTTTCGCAAAAATGAATTTGAAGCACTTAAACTTGAGCAGGATAAAAATGGACAAAATCATGGCTATAACTGGTGTAGGTAAAGGAAAATATCAATATATATGTTAAAAAGAATATACCTGATACATTGTAAAACCGACAATTGCCTGTCAAGGAGCCAATAATCCCTCCCTGCATAAGGTAAACCATTCACCTGAAATTAATTTCCATAGAATCGTCATATCTACAGAAGGAATTTTTTAAGAAACTATACCTGTCCATCAGGTCGATAGCAAACAGCAGTGACAATTTCCTTGACATCGGTCCAATCAACAACGTGACATTCAGGAATTGCCCATATGCGGACTTTTCCATCTATTGATCCACTGATGAAATAATTATCATCCACAGGATTGAATTGTATGCATGTCACTACAAAACCATTATCATAAGATACACTTTGTGAGAAAAATCAAGGTGATACTAAAACAGATAACAAGGACAGAAAAGGCGTCGAGGCATACCATAATTACTGTGTGAGAAAACTTTCAAGCAGCAGTCACGTCCGACTTGCCACAGACGGACGGTTTTATCAACCGAAGATGACAACAGATACTGCAACAACAAAATATGAATATAGAGATCCGAATCAATTTCCGCAGAATTTCAACTACACCATAATGCATAATGTATTATTTAGCTCATTAAATAACTGAATCTATAACTTCACTCACATTATTCTTTGACCAAGAGAGATCCAAAATTTCACCTCTATGCCCTTGAAACTCATGCAATGGTTTCTCCAACAATCGGAAGACCTTTGGAGGGAAAATGATGCAAGCTGAATCTGATGTCTTTTTAAGGGTCTTCACTTTGCTCATTTTATCCTTATCGATAAATAACGGTGTCAATTCAGAGAGATCATTCACTGTAAAGTAAATGCAGGATGTATCAACTTCTGGAATGTTGATTTCGTTATGTCTCTCATCCTCAACCACTTGCCACAACCTCACGATTCCATCTTCGCCGGCACTAGCAAGATACTGCCCGTCAGGACTGAATTTCATGGTAAAAATCGGTCCTTCGTGCGCTTGAATATCTTGCCCCGTATAAAGAGCCGAAAGTTCCTTTGTTTGTTTCCTACATTGCCGAACCTTAACTCTCTGAATCCTACAACTCGAGAACGCAACACCGCCTTCTTGTCTCTCGTTATTAGACTCACCTTGCTGCCTATCCATCAAGCACGTTATCAAACGTAGTCTTCTTAACCAACCTTTTCTAGCCTTCTTTGTCCGCAACTCAGACACACCTGTCTCCTCAAACTCCTTACCAATCTCGCGTTGGCATGCGGGAGACACCCCGGCAACATTCTCATATTCATCAGAAACCACCAATCGATCCAAACCTACTTCCCTACCATCATCATTCTCCACATGCTGCCCTACTCCACTAACCGAATCCCTATCTTGGCATGCCGAATTCTCCACCAAACCAGACTTCGATGAATTCAACGAAGACAAACAAGACATCGACGAACTCAATGAAGACAAACAAGACATCGACGAACGACTCGAAAAGAAATCATCCATAAAACCACAACTTTCGGTAACACTCCCAACACCATCTTTCATTCTACTCATCTCATCTTCCCTTACATCTACTAAATTCTCATTCTCAAGGCTTCTTTGATCCAAACTCAATTCCATCCACTTTAAAAACTTACTCCTCCGCTCTCGAACACTATGGGGACTCCTAGTCCACAATTCATAACCAAAATCTCTCAACAAACCCTCCACCACTGGACTAGAATCAGTTTCAGGGTTATCAGTAACACCATAATTTGCATCTGACATTAACACAACATCATCTTGAGCATCAAAAAATTGAACTTCTTCATCATTTGACCTATCCATTATATTCTTCTTATTCAACCCATGAAATCACCCTCAAACAAGCAACATTTCAAGCAAGTGGCAGAATGTAGGAAAATCCTTATTTCAAAACTATATATACACACAAACAAACAAAAAAACACAGAAATCAATATCAAACAATATGAACATGATTTATTTATTTAAGAAAAAAATGATAATAATAAAAATAAGAATAAAACAGAAACCAAGAGATCCAACAGAGATCCCAATTCATACCCATTGAACCAAGTCTTACAAAGAACAACGATTCCCCAATTTTTTAATTACAAAATCATTTGTAATAAATAATAATAATAATAATAATAATAATAATAATTTTAGAAGAAAAATAAAAAATTAACCCATGTTTTGAAACACAAAAAAGGATCAAATTTTGAAAACCCAACAAGATAATTTTGAAGGAAAAACAAAAGGGTTGCGTTAGAAGTAAGAAATGAATAAGTAAAAGAGGAAAATTGTAACAAGGGGGAGAACATTTTTTTATAGGAAACAGGGAGAAAAAAATGGCATGCTTACATAGATGTGTAATTTGGTTTGTTTAATGTGAAGAAGAAGATTTATGTCTTGAAAGCGAGAAAGACGCAGATCGAAGCAGCAGCATCCATGAAAGATTGGAACATTCTCTCTCTCTCTCTCTCTTTCTCTCTCTCTCTCAGACACAAATGAAGAAACACAATGGAACTAACTAGGTGGAAGAGGAAACAAAAACTAAAATATTTATTATTAATTTTAGGTAAAAAAAACAAAAAGAACCGTAATAAAATGAAAAGGACAAAAAATATGTTATTTTTCATAAAATCGATAAATAATTAGTATTAATTAAACTGTTCGATTCAGTGCTCGTATATTACCGTTTTTTTAATAAAAATAGTCAACATTTTAAAGCGTTTGCAATATGTTGAGTTTCTTTTTCAAAAGAAAATATTTTTTATTAAAAAATATGTTAATTTTATAAGAATTTGATTGATATATTTTTTTTTTAAATTACTTTTTTTAATAGATTTTAGTGAAGTTTAATTTTTTTATACATTCAAAAAAAATCCTGTATAATTAACTTCATAAGTGTTTATAATAAAAGTCAAATATTATTAATAATATAATAATTATAATTGATTGACAATATAAATTTTATTATATTAATTATAAATTTAAATTAAATTTTATATAAAATCAGTGTGAGTTTATTTTTCATCGATAGAAATGATTTATTTATCATGTCATAGTAATGATTTTACAAGGTAGTTACCAAAGTGAAGTTATTTAACAAAACATGGGACTTTATTATATAAAAAGAAATTGGAGAAAAAAAAATTAATCAAAACCATATTAATAATGTTCTCGAGGAGATTTAAATTATATAAATATTACAAAGTTAAACTACGTTGATGTTATAACATATTCATCAATATAAAACAAAATATAACATTTTTTATCAAAAAATAGTGTAAAATGAAATTACAAATAATGTATATTCTATTTTTTAGAAATATATATTGTTAATATAAATTTTTTTACACTTACATCCAATAACAATCATATATTCTACTAAATCATTTTACTTTAATTCAGTTTAATAATATAACATAAAAATAGACGATTCACATCGATTAATATATAATTATAAAAATTAATCTTTTAAAATTTATTAAAAGTATTTATATCTCTAAATATATGTTGTTGATTAAATTTTTTTAGTATTTATTACTTGTGTCTACTATATTAATATTAAAAGTGATTTTTTTTTAAATAAAAAAAATCGGTAAAAGATTAATATTTTATTCTATTTATATAAATTTGAAAGGAAAAAAAGTGTAATAAAGTAAAGTAGAAAAGGAAGACAAGCACATTGAAATTCGTGAACGGATGACCCAAGAAACGGGACATTGAGAGCCTGCAAATTTACCACGTCTCACTCAACGTTTTGTGCAGTAAATACTTATTACTTAACCCTCCTTTTCTTTCTTCAAAGGGAAATGCAATTTTACAATACTCCCTAATTTAAGATAGCTTATTTAATAAATTTTGAGATAAAATAAATGCGCCTCTTTTTTTTAGTTTTTTTTTTTTTATAACTTTCTTTTTTAATTTTTCTAATTAAAATACTCTCTTTTTAAAACTATATTCTAAAATACTTTATTTTTATACTCACTAATAAGAGGTTGCAAATGACAATTTATTTAAAAAAGTCCGAGTTTATAAAGGCAACTCTCTTAAAAAAAATTCAACAATAAAAAAGTTAATTTTTTTTAAATTAACAATATATATATATATATATATAAATCATAAAAAGATACAAACACAAATTTTAAATTACATAGATCGATTAGAGTTTTCTATAATATTTGAACAATATTTTTAAATATAACAAATCCGAATTAAAAAAAGTCATCCAAATAATACTCGTATTAGAATTGAAATGAACATCAGAGAAAAAGTGTCAAGAAAATACTGATTATGTCGGTTAACTAGTCATACTCGAAAACATTATCCAAATGTTACAGGAAACTGTAGTCAATCTATTTAATTTAAAATTTATATTTTTTTATAAATTATATTAATTAACTATATATATATATATTTAAACAAAAATAATGATTATTTTGAAAAAATAATTATTTACTTATAATTTTATTTGTGTTTACTTAATTAAATAATTTAATTTAACTGTTATTTCAAATCTGAATAACATTTGATGTAATTTAAATTTTAAATCAATTCTAATTTAAATAAATCTTAACAAATCAATTTTTTTTTACTCACTTAATGATCCAAATCTAAACTAATCGTAATAAAATTTTGAATTACCAATATAGTAATTAAAATAGAAATAACAAAAATAAATGATAAAATTTTGTCTATAGCTTCAAACTTAATTTTTACTATGATAATATTATAATACTCTGATTCATGCAATTCAATAGATGTTAGTAGAATACACTTACGTTAACTCTTAAATTACTGTGTTACTTTCTAACATTAGTTTTTAAAATATTTTTACAAATATCTCTATATTAATGGATGTAGATTTTTTTAAGAAAATATCCTTAATTTTAAATTAATTTTTTTAATTTTTAATTTTTTTCCAATTATATACCAATCAATTCAATTTTTAAAATTTAGTAGAACATCGCATCATGAAGCAATCAAACGATAATTTTTATTTTTTATTTTAATAAAATATTGCATTTTAGGATGTTACCATTTTGTTAAATATATCTTAAATTATTTATAGTGTAATTATTATTTTATGATATAATACTCGATCAATAGGATTAAAGTAACATTTTTGGTAAGAAAAAAAACAACATTTGAACTATATATGGGTTGAAAACTCTTTCCTCTTATATGGTAAGTTGCATTATCGAAAGAGAGTAGTCCTTCTCACGCATGCAAGTCTTTTCTTTCAATCCAAATTCATCAATCTCTCTTTATGCAATGTATTCAATATCTATGATTGATCTATAATTTGTATATGTGTTTTTTCTTTCTCATGTGTATCCATTTCTCAAGAAAATAATTCGAAGCATGTAGATTGAAGATAACTCAAGTATTATAGTTTGATTCATTGAAGTTCATTGATTGGTTTGAATATTATTTAAATGCAATAGCTATAAATAAGGAAAATACTATTTTTAGTAAAGTGCCTATTTTACTTTCCAAATATATCATTTGAAGCTCTTTTTTCTTTCTTTCTTAGTATGAGTTTTTAAAATAAAAAGTTAGTAAATTGTGGATGAATAATAATAATAATAATTATAACTCTTTATAATTGGTCATTTATATGTATATATTATTTTTAATCATAAATAAAAAAATGAAATTAATATATTTAATCTATAATTTAATTTAAATATATATGAATTATTGTTGACTCAACATTTTCAATAGTTTAACATTATTTGTTTTATACTCGGGAGTTGTTGGCTTTAAAATAGCTTAATTTCTTTTTTTTCTATGTTTAAATTCTCACTATACCTAATAAAAAGTTTTCTTTTCTAATTTTATGGTTGGTGCAAAGGAGACATTACAATGCCACATAATAAAAACTAAAACTATATAAAGATAAAAAAAAAAGTTGTACACACCTTAATGCAGTAAAAAGGAGATAAGGGGGGTCGTGAATGTCCATCAACACACTAGTATAAATAAAACACACAAAAATAGTAGGATATGTGTTTCTGATGGGAGCAAACTTGTGGTTGGTTAGTCTAGTGTTGGGTATAGTTCATAGCTACCAATAAATGTTTAGAAATAATATTGTAATTTGGATCATATTAATATGAGTTATAATACTGAAAATCATAATCATTTTACTGATAACAAGATGGAACTACAATTGTTTTATAGACAAAAACATAAATATATAATTGGTCAAATTTTGCTATTAAATATTGTGTTTCATTGTTTGTCTTTTATCATTTAATTTATCTTTTCTATTGAGTTATTGGTCTAATAGAAAACAAGTGGTGACTGATAGAAAAGAACTCATCATGTGTGTTTATCACTTTCTCCGAAAAAGACTACTATGAGTTCATTGAGTGATGAATCCTTCACATACCTATAAGAAGCATTTATATAAGTGGTATGATCAACTGTGAATTCGTACTTAAAAATTATAAAAAATTCTAACGATGATCGACAATACTCTTAAGAATGAATAATTTATTATTTTCCTTGTTTTTATAGATAAAATGATCGTATGATTGATGTCAATTTAATATAAAATACTTATTTATTTTTATTAAATTAGTATTATTTAAATCATTATTTTTATCATCAAAATAAAAATAAAAATAATCGTTAATATCTACTTTTAAGAGAAGACACATGTAGTCTTTAAAATTTTAAACAAATTTCAACTACTAATAAATAGTAAATGTGGTTGGTAATAGAATTTACCTTAAAATCTATAACATGATTCACAACATTTAATTTGCTTTTCCAATCATTATAGGGCCGGAGTCCCAAACCAATTTTAATTAATCACATAATATATATATATATATATATATATATATATATATATATATATATATATATATATATA
>NC_021163.2:58345338-58351343 GCF_000331145.2 Cicer arietinum | reverse complement strand
ATATATATATAATTCTGTACTGTTTCATCAATATTTTTTTGGAGCGTCTCTCCATCATCGAATTAATCATCAAGTAGTTGTTGAAATACATTATCAATCAAGTCATGTATGCTAATCTATGTTTATTAACGGTGTAATTAGAATTAATGATTTGATTTACGTATATATATGGCCAAGTGAAGTTATTGATATTTGTTTTTACTTATTTGAATTTATTTATTTATTTTTGTCTTCTATCGAGATATATCTTTAGGATAATATCACTTGTCACGATTAGGATATACACATTGTAGCTTAATTACGATAAAGAATATTATTGAAATATTTTTTTATGCAAGCGAAAATTGTTAATGATATTACTGTTGTAATTAGTATTCGTGTGAGGACCAATAACATCTCCTTGAGACTCATATAGTTTTGTCTTCGCAATTCAACTCTTATTACTAATGTGAATTGAACAATTAAATTTAGTTCAAATTTAGTCGAATTTGTTGATTTCAATTTGTTTGGCCTATACTAGTACAATACTCCAGTGTGATTTCATTCTTCATATATATATATAAGGTTGAAAATCTGATGATTATAATTACTAATAAATTTTACTAATTCAACCATCTAATTAAAAACTCTTATTGAATATATTAATTTTATAAAATTTTATAAAATTTTAAAACTATTTGATGTTTAATTAAACTCTTATTGAAGATATCAAATTATATCAATGTAATATTATACTGTTCAATAATATTTTAACTAATACAAATTTTATAAAATTTATTATTAGATTGAAACTTTATATTATTATAGATCATTCATATAAAATTTTACAAAAATCTAAAATTATTTGATAATATTACTAAGATACATCAAAATTAATGTCTTATGTATTTTTATTAAATATCGTAATATTTATAAATCTCAATCATCAATTAAATAATTTTAAATTTGTATAAAATATTACCTAAATAATTTATATGATATAACCTTTTAATTTAACAATAAATTTAGTAAAATTTATATTATTTAAAACTTTAATGAACCGTATAACATACATTAGTGTAATTATATATATAAATGTTCTAGGAAGGTCACCACCGATTGTTCATCCCGAGCTAAAAGAGAAAGAAACAAATGGGAGGCAAAATCAAACACAGCCTGACTTGATTGATATGCACATGTAATTTGTACATTTATGTAATCAAGAAGCATTTAATTATGGATTTTCATTTTTTTCTGAATGCATGGTAGCCCATTTCATTTTTCATTTTTTTTGTCTGTTATATATATAAAAGAGTTGATGAGTTTAAATTTCAAATTACTTCAATAAATTATGTTGTTCTTGATTATAAAATATGAAATTGTCCACATGCATGTTCTAACATTAAATACAAAAATTTAACTTATTAGTTATAATTTTAAGCTATAGTTTAGTTGGATTTAAACAGTATCATTTAGCAACCACTTCCACTTGTGTGACAGATATGATATGCTGTAATAATTAAATAGAATCAAATAAAAGATATAACTTTGTTGGTAATGAATTTATTTATTTATCTTGTTGCAGGGCATGCCTGCTTCTTAAGCAACAAGTAATTTTCTAGAAACCCCCACGACCGGCCAAATATATAATAGAAAAAATATATTCCTTTTAAATTACACAAAATATTATAGATATTTTAACTTTTATGTGTAATAAATTAAGTGATATATAATTTTTAGTTTTAATTTCATTTCAATTATTTTTCATTAAATATTTTCAAAATTTTATTATAAATTTTTTATCATCATCATATAAAAAACTAATATAATAAATTAAAATTAAGAAAATTTTGTATTTAATTTTAAAAAATTTAATATGCATCTCACTCGAATTTTCTTTTATTTAATTATTTTTTTAAAAGTTAATTAAGGGTTTATGGTATTAAAATTATTGCAATCAATATCTCTAAAGAATTAGACGAGTTTATTGAAAAAAATTAAATTTAAATTTTGTTAGTTAAAATTATGACAATTGATACTAACATTTACAAATATAAACAATAAATTTGACCCAAAAAAAATTTAATTAACTTTTTAAAAAAAAAAAAAACTAACTTATAATTTTCGTGTAATTTAAGAACCATACAAAATATTTGACCTATACAATAATTTTGTGTAAAATTAATATATCTTAATTTAAATCCGACATGTTACATATTCGATTCTTGTTGATGTTATTTTTGAATTTGTGTAAAACAGCCAATGATTGGATGTGTGTCATGCCTTGTACTGTCGGTAAGCCATTCCTTCGTGGGGCCTTGTGTGATTCGTCTCTTAACCACAACATTAAATTTAAGTCTTAAGCACCACAGAATTCATGATTTGAGAGCCTGTGTTTACATTTATGTTGTTGATTTTCTTTTATTATCTAAGTAAAATTACATGGCCAAAAAGCTAACCCTTAAGTAAGTGAGTGATCTTTGTTTAACCTTTTTAGGTTTTAAAATTAAAAATTTATTTTCTTTCTTGAATATAATCTCGAGTTTGAAAGAAAAGTAATGAATATTAGGATAAAAAAGCATTTATAATCATAGGATTATTATTGTGGTAAATTTCTTATTGATTGACAATGGAATGTATGTTTGTAAAAATCTCATTTTGGGGACGCCATGCTTTTATTCTTTGATTAATCTTTGCAATGTACAAGTGAAGAATTGGTTATTCATAAACCATGCTCATTGATTTATGTGTGAACTTGAAATTCTTGTTAATATCTCTTTGTCATGTTGGTAATTTTTCTGAAAATAGAACTTCTGTTCACTAAGTGAAATAAAGTCCAAGAGTTTGGGGTATTTTGCAAAGCAAATTCGTTCAGAGAATTTTTATTCGCTTAACGATTTCAAGTCAAATAACTCAGAAAAAAATATTGAGAATTTAAAGACATTAAAAATCCTTTTGATGTACATGATATAAAAAAATATGATATGATAAAAAATTGAATAAAGATATGATTGTAATCGATAGAGTAAACATTATCATTTTTTTTTGCTTAATTGCAGTTTATTCCATATATTATTACCAATTTACGGATATTTTGTCTCTCTATTTTAAAACTCGACAAATTTGGTCTATTCTTCAGATTTTTGAACTAAAAAATGCGGAATTAACATATTTTTAATGACGTGACATACAATTTTATGATATAGAATAATCTAGATACATTTATTATTCATATGTCATTAGCTAAATTAAAAATATGAAAAATTTATGAAGTTAAAAATAAGTTTTTACTGCGTTTAATTACAAGTTCATTGGTGTTAATCATTTTACATTATCGTATCATATGTCATATTATTTAAAACATCTAATATCATCAATTTTTAGTTAAAAAATCAGAAGGAGACACAAAAAATGTCGACTTTTAAAATAGGGGACTAAAATTGCAATTAAGTTTTTTTTTACTCAAGGATAAACACTACCATATCATGTGTTTGATACACACATGGTAACATTTTATTTTTTTATGTATTTGATACACATCTCATCATGATATAATATAATATATATTATATTTAAATAACAAAATTACCATTGTGAATAATTATATATTAGTTTATTTAAATTAACTTATTATATCATAAGTTCACAAAAAAAATTTAAATAACTAATGAAATAGTTTTATATTAAAACTATCCATTGACACTACTAAATAAATAATTTAAATTTTAAAAACAAAATCATGAGTAACCAAATAATTATATTTTATTTGCTAAAATGTAAATAAAGATATGATATATATTATATATAAATGGCAAGAATACGTTGTAAATAAATTATATTTATTTTAAAATTTTAATTAACATTCATATTTTTATAATTGAGAATGATAATTTATTGAATTATATAAAAAAACAAAACTATCCTTGTGTAAAATCATAAACATTTTTTAAATTAATTATTAATATTTTATCTTTAAGTTTCATATCAAATTCTATTAATTATTTTTCTATTTAATTAGATTTACATTTTTATATTTTAGATTATATTTATATTTTATTATATTTCAATTTATATTTTAAATTATATGTTATAAGGGTAATTGAGTAAACTATTATTCTTATCTTATCTTACTGGTTTCTAACACAACTCATATTCATGATAGAAATTTCAACTATAAAGACAAAATATGATAGAATTCTAGATTACCTTTTCATATCATGTAGGTTCATCAAATATTAAATTAAGATATAATATGATAACTTATTTCTATCATTTTTCTTATCATATTCATCAAACGGACCCTAAGTGAATTTAAAGACCGTTATCTATATACGACAATTAATTCAAATTGAAGAAAGTTAAATTCTTTGGGAATTTGAAATCACTAATTGAATTTCCACTTACCATGCCTTTATATAAAGCCAAGCAGCTATCGGTTTATAGGATTCATTCACTTTTTATAGAGAAAAGAAAGAAATAAATAATTAATCATTGGAGACCATTCTTTGATCTTGATCTTGTATTCCTACCATGACAATGAGCCGCTAACCTTCTTTTTTTTTATTGGAATCATATGTAATCTATTATATGTATATATATATATATATATATATTATATGTATTATTAGAAAATACTATTTGAATATGAATTTAGCATAAATCATCTATTTAATCTGATTAAGTTTAATAGTCACAAATCATCAATATTAAATATAAAATTTATTGTTAAATATTTGAGGAATCGATGTTTAAGAAAGAAAGTTAATTTCTCAATTCATTAAAGAATAAAAATGTTTGATTAGCAATGATGGTGTTAATGATTTATAATAGAGAATATATACGTTAATTACTTGAATACAAAAGAACAAAATTAATGAAATTTAATCCCAACACTTTAATCTCACTCTTTCATGTCATGTTTTATTTTTATTGTCATTTAGTTTGCGTTTTGATACTAAAAATCTCTCACTATTGCAAAGATTAGGATTGCTCAAGTCCCTATAGATACAATAATTTTTTACATTGCTTTTGGTTTTTTTTTATCAAGGAACCCAAATTGAATATACTTGTGAATGGCATGTGACCAAATTGTGACATCATTTAAATAGTCTTAATTAACATTAATAAATGTTTTTACCTAAATTGACAAAATGTGTTGTTTGATTTGAATTGATATGATGTGGATCATGTAATGCATTTCGGAAGTTTCTGCTATGCATCACACACTTTAACCTCCCACTCTATTCTACTTAAAATTATATTTTTGCCCTTTTTTACTATTTATAAAATCCTGAATACGAAACTTTTAAAATGTTAATTTTTGTCCTTTTCGAAAGTTTTCATCAATACAAATATTTTAAAATTTTAATTTCTAGTTTTTTTCAAATTTTTTGAAACATTGAAATGTTCTTAACAGTATATCTTCGAAACTTTCAAAAATTAAAAAACTGGAAAGTTTATACAAATGGAAAGCTTATATCAAGAATTAATAACGTTGAGATCCAGGCCAAACCTTTAGTAAATTGTTAATTTCGAAAGTTTTTAACAATTCTAAAATTTTGAAATTTTTGCGAAGGTTCCATTTTAAAAATTTCGAAAGTTTGAAAAATCCGAAAGTTTTCATTTCGAAATTTTCTAAATGTTCGAAAGTTTGAAACTTTCATTTCGAAATTTTCTAAAATGTTCGGAAGTTTCAACGATTTATGGAAAAACTTCATTTTGAACATTTCAAAATTTTGAATGATACTTATTGTTCTATTTCGAATATTTTGATTTTAAATGTAAGAGAATTTTATAAAGTTTTGAAAGAGAGGTGAAAAAATGAGTGTTAATTTTTTTAAGGGTTTTATAAATAGTAAAAAAGAACAAAAATATAATTTCGTGTGGGATAAAAGGTGGAAGATTAAGGTGTGGGAGTGCATGGTAGAAACCTGCCGATTTTGTCATCTATCTTTACATATATGACTAAATATGGTGTTTGTATATATATATATATATATATATATATATATATATTTTTGTGTATA
>NC_021163.2:58331935-58345217 GCF_000331145.2 Cicer arietinum | reverse complement strand
TATATATATATATATATATATATATATATATATTCGTTTGAAGATTTGCAACTATCACCTCCTCAAATTACACATATGTTGATTGTGGAAGCTTTTGATTTAACGAGGGATGTTCTAGCTAGTTTCTTCTTTATGTTTTTTCACTTCCCAAAAAAAATCTAAACTTTCGTCTATTAAAAAACATTATTTCCGTAATTTTGTCCTTTATTAATTTTAATTTGGTTTTAAATTGTGATTCCATTCATCAAACTAAATAGTCCTAATTCATAATCGTCCATTTCTTCATGACAATTTTAGCATTAGGAAAGACATTTCTTAATATAATTTGAAAATATCTACTATAATTAAGCGATTTATACTAGTTCATGATCTCAGCACAAGTGGGTGCATAAGCTATTCCAAAATTTGGCAGTCGACATAATATTCAATTTTAAATATCTAATTATAAATATAGTGATTCATATGTTAGAAGTTACCTACTAATAAAACCATATGATGGTAATGTCTTTCTTGATGTGCTTCTAGCCGACAAATAATAGTCTTTCTACTTGTAGACAGCCCGTATAATTTATTTATGAATAGTATTTCAAAATTTAATTACTATAAAAATAATTTCATTTTAAAGATAAAAAAATAAAATAATAATTATGTTCTGAAAATTTGATATATATAATTACACCTCTCTTTAAATATATGACGTTTTTTAGAATCTTTTTACTCCTTTGTAAGAGTATTTTTCAATTTTTTATTACATTAATTGTTTATTAAAATTACTTCAAGTTAATTTTTTTTTCGTAACTAACAATAAATGTATCATAAAATACATAAACTTCTCACTTAATTGAAGGATAAATTTGTTAATAGATTATGCTAATAATTCTCAATAAATTTAATATTACCACCAATTTTTTCTATTTATGTTATTTAGTCTAGAATTGTACATTTAAAAATAAAGATACTAGTAGTAATTAATAAATTTTAGCTGGTTTTTCTGTTTTTCTTGAGATGGTTTATTTATAAATTAAAATGTTTTGATATTTTGTATACTAAATTAAGTAGTATTTTTATGAATAAAAAATTTATTTATTAATTTTTATATTTTAAGAAAGATAATTTTCTAAAAAATATAATTTTATTGTTTATAAATATTATATTAATTTTATACTATATCATAAAAAAAATCAATATTCACTATTATGAATAGTAAAAATTCAGAAAAAAAATTAAATTTTATTTCACTAATATTTTTTATAAATAATATCTAATAATTACAATTTTTTAAACAATAAAAAATATTTTTTTTAAAAATCTCATTTATTTATTAATTCATAAATCAAATATATCATATATGTCTGAATTCACACATGTATTTTAGAGTATGTCGATTTCATACATATATTTTAGAATTTGTCTTTATCTTTCTTTTTAAAAATAATATAAGTTTGTGGTCTATGGTTATTTAACTTCACTTATCACTTTATCACTTTATCACACTATCACTTATTTTCATTTCAGTTATCACTTTGTCGCATACTCTACTCTAACGAGATACACGCTTTGGTTAAATAACTTATAGTTTCTTCGGTGTGGTTCTAAATGTTTTTATTTTTAAATTTCGAAGTTGATTTTATAAATAAAATATGTTGGAGTAAAATAAGGTAAGTTAATTTTTTATATGTTATTAAAATAGTTTTTTACCTAAAACTAAAAATTATAATTACTATTTTAATCATCATATATTACAATTTTAATTATTGTCGACCACCACTTTAGCCACCACACCATGTATTACAAATGCGACCACACTAATCACCACTCAAACCATCACTTTGACCATCGTCGACCACAATTCTAACCACCACTTCGACTATCATAATTTTAAAATTGTTGACCACCATCCTGATCCCACATTAACCACCACTTCGACCACCATTGTCGACCACCGATAGAGTATCGTTAACCATTGTTGTTTTGATTACCGCCGACTACCACTTTAACCATTGGATCCCTCTTTGACCACCATTTCTGCTCCATTGACTACTACTGTGACCACCATCACTTTGACTCCATTGACTACCACTTTGACCTCATGGACCTAAAACTTATATTATTTTTTAAACAATAATAACTGTTTACTATTTAAATTATTTTTAAACTTAAATAATTTTTTTATTTTTAAGTGTCAAAGTTTTTACACGTTAATAATTATTTTTTCAGACTCAAGTAAAAATTGCTAATTAACTTAAAGTTGAAAATAAAAACTTAAATATGAAACTCTAAACTAAAAATTGATTTTGATAAACTAAATTTGTTTTGATTTTTGAAAATTTTAAAACAGAAATCACCTTGAACAGAGCTAGATTTTAAGTTTAGCCAAATATAAGTTATTTTGGTTAAATTCAATAATTATTACAAAAATATACTTATAGTGGATCTTTATATAACTGAATGATTATTATCTAAAATTTAATTTGATAGATTAAGTATATCAAGTACAATAATTCTTTAAAAAAAATATATAAAATTCAATAATAAGAGGAGATGAAGATCAAATTTATGTTGCTCAACATCTTAACACAAATCCATCATTGAAATTAAATTCCTTTGGAAACATAAATAGCAGCTGATTTAGCTGGGTGAAGATTTGGCATCTTTTTCTTCATGCTACTTTCACATTTTTGCCTAATTAAAATATAATTAAAGAGAGCATATAAATTTATAGTCCATAAATACATCATCCCCTTAAACTTTTTCATTAATTCTTCTTTTTATTTCAATTTTCTTTTGCCCTCTTTTCTAATCATTTTTTTTCTTCATTATTTTTCTAATCATCTTTTGATGGGATTGAAATGAACTTGGACCAACTCAATCTAATACAAGATTTTGGTTTATGCCGTACACTCTTATAATTGAATTTCGCACTTGATTGATTTTTTGCTTTTAAAATAATAAAAACTGTTCCAATATTTTGAGGATTGGAACCATACAATGAGTAATGCTTTTTATCCTTTACATAAAAGAGGTGCATTGAATGTCAAATATGGAGTACTTTGTACGGTGAGAATTAGACTTAAGTGCATGCAGTTGACCATTAATTTGAAACCTAACATACATATATATTATATATAGTTGACTTTTATTACTGAAAAAAAAACTATATGAAAAGACTTTGAAATCAGTCCATATCAATTTCGATAGTGTTTTATGGCGTTTGGTAATTTCCTGAAAATGCATGTATATTTACATAATTTAAAAATGGAAAATTCTTTGTACTCATAAAAAAATATCACTATGAATATCATTAACAAAATAAAACAATTTGAAATTTAAATTAATTATATAATAATAAAATATAAAAAAGTGACTTATTACTTTCACCATCGTTTATAAGACCGGTGTCTTGTTCTATCAATCAATCGTTTTGCACCATAGATTATTGATATAATATTAATATTTTATATATTGTTGTAAAATTCACTTAGACCAATTGTAGCACTAAATTGTGTACCTTATAATATAGGTGTCATTTGTTATAGTTGTCTTTTCAATCTCAATTAATCTTAAATAGGATGAAAGTGAAAAAATACCAAGTGGGGTTTTTCTTTTCTTTTTTCTTTTTGTGGGGTTATTTGAAATACATGCATGTTTGGTGATGGGGCTCACAATCAGGCAAATTTGGAGTCTAAAGTACTATGGGTTGGATTATATGAATTATATGTTTTGTGAAAATGGAGAAAAAAAAGGGAGAAAGGTATGTGTTGTGGTGGTGTTGACATATTTCCACCAAACAAGCTAGTATGGGGGAGGGAAAGTGTAGGGTTTAACTTCTATTTCATTAAACCTTTCAATAATAAAAAAATTCATATACTATTTTATTCAAATATATAATGCCACCAACAATTTTCCTTCCTAATGTTCATTTATTGGTTTGAAGAAATAAATGAAAAACATGACACTTTTGTCAATTTTTATCAACGGTTGGTGGCTTTTTTATTTTATCGTAGACACGTGTGATAAAATTGAACGATATTTTTTTATCATAATTTTTTTTTGTTTGATAATTATTTTTGGTCTAATATTTAACACATATATCTCGACACACAACACATAATTCTCAGATGTGACAATTTAAGTTTTAAAGTTGATTATTTAAGGACCTACTGTGACAATAATAATAATAATAAGGAAGATATTTTCATACGAGTTTTAATAAATATACATTTTTAATAATTATTTATTGTTCTTGTCAAAACAAAATAATTAGGTATTGTTAAAAACATAATTATTTATTGCAGGTGACAAGTAGAGTAAAAATAAAATAAATAAAATATAAAAATGAAATATTAATTGATATTTTTTACTTGGCGTTTGTTTTTATAGTGATCATTGATCTTCGATGTACGGTTGAGATTACAATGGTAAAAAATGTTGACGGCATGTAATTCATTTTCGTTTGAACTATGCTAATTCAATTTTCTAAAGATAGCTCATTTTTCATCACAAAACTACGTAATGAAAATATATATTACTTGTTTAGTTAAAATTTGGTCAATAGAATTGATATATCTTATAAAAAGATTGAAAGAAGTATTATATTTCAAAAAGTAAACCACCATTTAGTTTCGAAGTTAAACTCTCTCTCACCAATTTTGTCCCTAATCTATTAAAACTAACTAAAAGTAAAAAGGTTCTTAAACTATTTCTCTATCTTTCAAATTAGTAGATCCATTAATTGTATTTACTAATTTACAATTAAGAACCTTAAACTATGAAAATACTTCAAAATGATCCTTAAACTATCATAAAAAACACCAATATAGTCTCTCAAGATTTCATTTTTTGGGTTAAAGATCACATCTCTCCTTTTCTCTAATCTCTAATTTATCTTAGCGACAAAACAATATTTTGTATTGACTTTTTACACTTATTCAAAATTGTTATATTGAATATATGATAGTTACTTAATGACTTTAATATTTAAATTTAACTTAAGTTTGTAATTTTGGTTTATTAGAGTTTGTAACTTTTGATTTATAATGATTAAATCTTGAAAATTAATTTTACATCTTAGTCCAAAATAAAGTAATAATAACCAAAATGTACTTAAAAACAAGGAAAAATACCAGTAAACCAGAAAGAGAAAAAAAACAGCAAACTAGAAAAACCAATAAACTAGTAGTAAAGAGTAAAATCAAAATTCATTAAACCACTATTTATCAAAAAAACCAAAATTTCAGGAAACCAGAATTAATCATTTCAACAAATACAAACAAAAAAATCAGTAAGATATTCATAAATTCGTTACATTAAATAATAATTCATACAAAATTTATAAAAAATAAAATAAAATTTAAGGATTTTACTGAATCTTGACGTGTTTGACGGCGATAACAAAAAATTTGAACCTTGAGGGACTAAATTATAGTTTTTTTATGATAATTTAAAGACTATTTTGAAGTATTTTCATAGTGTATATAGACTATTAATGATCACTTAATGAATATAATTAACAGATGAACTAATTTGATGGATAAAAAATAGTTTAGAAATCTTTTAATTAATTTGAATAATTTAAAGACTAAATCGGTGAAAGAATGTTAATTTACAAATTAAATTTATGGTTTATTTTTTTTCTATTTTAAATGCATACTTTGGTGACCAATCAACTAAAGTTAATAATTTGTGCAACATTTAAAAAATTATGGGTTGTATTAGTAGTTTTCTATTAATCATCGAATCATTTTACTCAATTAATCATCGAGTCACATATAGATCGATGAAACAGGATAGTACAACGTATGATTCTATATATATTAGTACCCTTTTATATATAATTAAAAGTTGAGTCAATAAAAGTAAATAGATAAATTTTTATTAACTCAATTTTATATATATAGAATTAGATGTAGTAATATTTAATTATGACAAAATTGGAGGATTTTTATTTTGTCTATAAACAAAGTGACAAACATCATCTGAAACTCACAAATACAACTGTGAAGTCTCAAATTCGAACTTGAGTGAAAATTCTAATTATAATAAAACAAATGACTAGCAATGTGGCATCACTTTACCGCTAATAATAAAAGAATTAAGTGTAATTACTTTAGTGTTGTAAGTACACTTCAAATAGTAACTGCAAAGACATTTGATATATTGAGGTACAAGTTCAAACTCAAAAACTTCACTTTCTTCATATTTAGTGTGTGTAGTTTCATATCCAGACTCTTTAGAAAAAGTTGTAATTAGCTCATTGTTTTATATTTGATAGAGAATGAAGAAATGAATCATGTTTACTTTTTTTAACACAAGTTTTTCTTTTTTGTAATGTATGAAAATTTACATAATGAGATTTTTTTGAATTACATAACGAGATATACATAATGTAATTACTTTACTGATGGACTGTAGTCTTAGACAAAGTGACATTTTTTTTTTTTATATTTGTCAATGGTTCAAATTCCATGTTGTATATGTTGGTGTGTTCGAGTTTGTTTCATGGTTTTTAGATGAAAAATGATTTAGATTGTTACTTATTCCATTTACAACTTTTTGATGATACATTGATTGTATACATAAAGAGTTGCTCTAATATAAGGGCTATTTAGGAAACACTGATTCTCTTTGAATTGGTCTCGAGGTTGAAAGTAAACTTTTATAAGAGTTTGCTTAATTGCAAGTAAATCTCAACTCCATTTAAGTATTCATGTTAACCAATTGGATATAATTCAAAAAGATGTCATTTTAAATTCTTGTGATTGAAAATATTATAGGAAGATTATCAACGTAGAAGAATAGTAAGTTATCCATCGAATGTCGTCTTATTCTCTTAAATGCTATTAGTTTATTTTATTTTATTTTATTTTTCAATGATCTTTCAAGTACTATTTCTAAATTGAATCTTTTTTAAAATTATTTTTATGAGAGATGGGTGAGGAGGACTGAAAAGGTTCACTAGAATAAGTTGGAAAATGTTTAAGTGCATGGTTGAGGTGAGTGGAGAGGGATGATATTGGAGGAGTGGTCTATTTCAATACAAGAAAGAGTTGACAGTGGAGTGTAGTTATTTGTAGGTTTCCTTTAAGTTTGTCCTCTTTGCTTGAAAGTTGGTTAATCTTGTCTAATATCCCTTTAATAAATGTTGTCGATAATTTTGAAGAACTAAATATGGGCTTTTTTGGGCCTAATGCCTAATTGTTGAAAATTTTACTTTATACTTTCACTTTTATATTTATGTCTCTATATTTTATAGAAACTATCCAATTTTTTCTTTAACTTTTCAAAATTAAATATATTTTTTTTTCTTTCACTAAATTCAATTTGAGTTTTATTTATTTTTTTGTTATGTTTTTGAAATACAAATTTGATTTAAAAAATTTAAATTTTGTGTACTATAATTTTTTTAAATAATATATATCTAGAAAATTTAAATTTTATGTATCAAAAAACTTTTTTAAAGTTTTTAGAAACCTAATTGAATTTATAAAAATTTGAAATTTGTGTTATGAAATTTTTTTTGAAAAATTTAGAAAAAACGTACGGAATATTAAAAATTTTAAGAAAACTCAAAAATTTGTGTTTCAAAAAATTATACTTATGATTTTCAAATACATTTAATTTTAAAAAACTTTTTTTAAATTTTTCGAAACACATACTTATACCACAAAAACATAGTTTGAATTATTTAAAAATAAATAAATAACTTTTTATTCAAATGTGAAAATATGAACATAAATATAAGGGTATCTGGTAAAATTATCCTAATTGTTTTATAGTGGTCAGTATATGGATCAAAGCTAAGAATTGTATGTCAGTCTGTTTTAAGATCAATCTAATTTTCGTCCAATCATCACGTGAATTTTATGACATGTTTGGATACCTCATTGATTCTGAATAATCATGATTCCTGAAGTAGCACTTGATGAAATTTTTTAAAACAAAAATAAAAATGAAGTTGATGATAACATCGATTATCTTAGTCATGTCACAAGTGTAGGCCAACGCATTATTAAAAATTAATTCTCAAATTTAACTAACAAAAAAACAATTGATTCTCAAAAGATATACACCCCTTCCCTTTTTTGAAATAATTGTGTTTTAATTCTTTGAAATGAATGTTAATTATTATACATGAACGAAATTTTGATATGAATTATTGTAATGGTGAATATAAAATATGTTACTTAATGAAGTCGTGTTTTCAGAAATAATAATTTTTTTTTATATTTTTTATTTTTTAAATATAAATAATTATATAGTTTAAAAAATAATTATTTTAAAATACAAATTAAATTTAATACAATACAAATTTTAAAAAATATAAAATATAGTTTTCAGAAATAATAAAAATATGTTTTGATATTTTTATTGTTTTTAAAAATATAAATAATTATTTATTTAAAAAAAAAATATTTTAAAGTATAAATTAAATTTAATACAATATAAATTTTAAAAAATAAAATATATTTTCACAAATAAACATAGTTTAAGTTTTTCAACTATAAATAAATAATAAACTGACCTTAGCAAGATTGTTTTTGACCAACCATGTTTAGAGACTTCACCTCTCTACATAGACTTCAATAATGTATTTCAAACATTCCATTCTATGCTACTTTCTCCATTCCTTTTTAGTCATTGTTTTAAAGATATGTTTGTCAATAGAATTAATAAATTTTGTTATTTTGATAAAACTATTTATCTTTTTTCAATAACATCCTTGACAATTTATTATCTCATTTTATTTATTTATTTATTTTAGTAAATATTTTATACTAATATTTATATAATAATAATAAATATTACATTGAACTTTAAAAACCACATAAAAATATGAACAAATTCTATCTACAAAAGTGACGAATAAAAAAAAGTATAAAACAACCACATTTAATTTAATATACTACATTGTACAATTTTGTGAGATCAAATCATCAATTTGGAATCTGTTTGTGTCCAAAAACCAAATGAAGGTGTAGTTGTCCTCAATTAAGACTTGTGCTGTTTTAACAAATAAAATAAAGCCAAAATTTAAAATCACTTAAATCTCTAACCTTTATGGGTGCATATCTTTATTTTAACATAACCTAAAATATAACTCGCCTGCTGCATGTGTGTAATTTGTAAATAAAAAAATTGAATATAAATATTTTAAAAAGTTTGAATGTAATTTTATAGTGTATAAATGTATTAAAAAAAGTTTCGGTCTTTGTAATAGTGATTGTATAACAAAAGAATAACTGAAATGAAAATAATTGAAAAGTTTATTATATAATGAGTGATTTTCACTTTAAAAAATATGATTAAAAAAATATGAGTAATTATTTGTAAACACAATTAAAAATATTAAAATAAAATATGGATGATTTTCACTTTAAAATATTATTAAAAAAAGATAAGTAATTGTTTGAATATATTTTATTTTGTTTTAAACATTTAATCATTATAGAATATTTTCTTCCTATAAAAAATAGAATATATATTTTGAAACTATTTTACCATATCTTTCATTTCTATAAACATTAAATTTTACTAATTCTAGAAAATATATACAAACAATCATTATAGAATGATTCAAACACAATAATTCAAACAAACAATCACTTTGATTTAAACATTCAATCACTATAAACATTTAATCATTATAGAATATTTTCATTTCTCGAATTAGTTATTGAAACTATTTTACCATACGATTTCATTTCTACTTAAACTTTAAATAAATAATTCTTAATTAGAGGTGTTATACCATATGTTTCTTTTAAAAGTATATTGATTTAATTATCTTTTTGGAGAGTGTATATAATGAACAAATTCAAAAGTATTATTTTTTAACACAAAAATACCAAATAATATTGAGCATTATATGACATCACTATTTAATTTTGATTGTTTTTTTTTGTTAATTAAAACTATGCTCTGATTTATCCTTCATCAAATCTATAAGTTTAATATTTTGAAATAAGTGTTTTTGTTTTTATGAACAATTATATAAACAAATATTTTTTTGTGTATTAGAAGAATATAATATGTATCCGAACACTAATAAGAGAAATATGAATACAAATTGTATATTACTTTGAAAATAGTTAATGTATAATTTAACATTTTTATTTAAAAAAAATATATCCTTTGCTATTTTTTTTTTGCAAAGACTTGTTTATTTAAATGAATGTGTTTTAATATTTTTTATTTGTTTTAATTTAAACTTCATTTAATTGTTTGTGCATAAGTTTGATTATTGATTTTTAATATGTGATGATTATTTTTTTATATAATTTATGATAATTTATGGTTGCTACATTTTAATAATTAAAATATTTTAATGTATTTATATGCAATGAATTAGAAAAGCAAGTGACAATTAAATTAAGTTTGTAATGAAAATTATATTTTTTATTATAGGTTTTTTAACTATAGAGATATAGACAAAAATTTAGTAGAATAAAAAATAAAAAATAAATAAATTCTAGAAGTGCCATATTATAAATAATCTAACAAAATTAATACTATATAAGAATATGCATAATATTTTGAGATATGTTTTAATATATTACATTGATACTGACGATTAACATTTTTCTTCTCAGTTGGAAATTCAAATTGAAACCATTGATTGATTCTATAAATCTTGTGCCTGGCCTAAAAATTAATAATGTACATAGAGAAAAAGAAAAAAACGTTGAGGTTACTTCACATCAAAAGCTCACTTAGTCTGTGAGTTCTGTACTATGGTCCCAAAACATCAGTTGAACATTTACAAAACCCCACTTAAGAGAAGACACTTTCATAGGGATCAGAGAAGCTTATGACAGTTGATACAACAACTTGTTGTCCAAACCTAATAACACCTTAACTAAAATACACTCACTCATTTTGGCTCATACTTCACACACACTTTTCACACATAGGATGAATAGGACCACAAATCTTGTTGGGCAGGCTAGTGCATCTGATCCATTTTAAAGGGTTCATCACTCACTCACAATTTGAACTTGGCATGCGTCACGCAGTTACAAGATATCGACTATTGGATGAAGATTTGAAGATTTGAAGACTCGTATTTTGATAAATTTTAAAATACATCTTAGAATATAAATCGTCAAATATTTATGTAACATCTGAAATCCATGAGGGCGTGACCATGTGGAAATAGTCACTACTGAAAAAAATAAATTGACGATAATTTAAAGAAAGAAAATATGAAATTGCTATATAATTCCGTCACTAAATTTTGTAATGAGAGAATTTAAGTGTAATTTATTTTTTTCCTTTCACTAATAGTGAGATTAGCTTAGCAACTGCACTACACAATTTACAATTTCAACCTTGTGATCTAAATCAATTGTAGAAATCGTTTAAAACTAATTTAACTATTGTAGAATCCGAGTCATTTGATATCAAAGTAACGATCGAGATCAATTACTGTACAACATGAAATCTACATATGTGAGTGCACATAATCCAAATCCGTCCAAACTCACAAGAGTTTCAAGCAATAGGCCTAAGTTGATGAGATAATGGGACCACTCTTAGTTAAGTTTATGTTTAATGGCTGCGCGTTGCTTCATTAGATTTAGATAAGACAGTGATCTTTGCATGTGTGTCTGAAAGTTTTTGGTTTTTGCCAGCTGCTCTAGTTAATTGGTTATGGTACACCTAATTAGGGAATGGACCATGCTATGAAATAGAGTGTGTGATTTTGGTCTGATTTGGGAGGTATAGTGATAGTGTGGTCCTATAAAGTCGATCAATAATCATAAGTTGTGAGGAAAGTGTGTTTCTTTCTTCCTTGTTTGTCAGTGCAATTGTTGCTTTTTTGTACTACGTAGTATTAGTAGTTTAAGTCATAAAAAAATCATTAAACCTCTCTCTATCTGTCTACAAAGATGTGCATGCAGGAGTGTGAATTTTAAATATGTTTGTGTGTCCAAAAACCAAACGAAGGAGGGGATACCACGTTGACAATTTATCTTCCATTCTTTTTCTTTTTATATTTTTTTATTCCTTACTTTATTTTCTTTTCTTTGAAGTAGCTAGAATGTGATGTTGTTCTGTTAGGTATGGGAACAGGCACATGTACATGTTTGGTGTTCTTAAATTAGTTATGGTTTATTTTTTATAGGATTTTGAAGAAAAAAATGAGTAGAATGTAAACAAGAGTTGAAAATATTATGTATAATGTACAATTATTTTTTACAAAAGTTTTATTGTACAATTAAAAAGTGGGGTCTTTGATAAATGATTAAAGAAAGGTGAATATGAGAAATCTAGAGTAGAGCTGAGTTGAGGCATACAATTCAGTAGCTACCCATATGATTGAACAATGCAATATCAATCAATTGAGCCTGTCATTTAGCTGTTGTTGCAAAGCCTGGCCTGAAACAACTATTTTATATTTTATCTGACTCAACTGAAAAACAAAAAAATGGGATCAAGGGATTTAAGTTTGAAACTTTGAAATAAGAGCAATAATTGGCTTAGTGACTTAAAAGTTGAAACTGAAAAGGGGATTTATTTTGGATCTAGGAGGCCCATTTAATAGCCACACTAGAATAGGATTTGGACCCAATGTATGTCCAATACAAAACTTTCAGACATGGGCCTCAGGCAAGTCATAGTCTCAATGTAGAAGTAGTTTGTCAACTGAATGCTGCCTCATAATTGTTACATACGGTTACAGTTTTCTTACATTTTGGGTATTCGAAAAATTAACTTAAAAGAAATTGGAGATAAAATAAAATTACAAATAAATAGATTGATTTTGTTATACTATTCAGTACTTTTTTTCCTAAGTGTATATACATGATCTTTTTTTGGATGATGGCCACTCATGATTCTGGATGCCCTTTTTGAGCATCACTAGTACTGCAAACTAAATTCAAATTAGATTGGAAACATCAATGTTTTATAAATATAAAAATATCCATTTGGCCATAGATAATGTATACCATAAGCATCCAAACATTACATATCAAACAAGGTATCTAACAACATACATGCCCAACACATGGACAAAACAACCATTATAAAGTTTAAGTTCTATCTGGATGTCAATGCCAAAGGTACAAATTGAATCAACTAATAGATTTAGAGATGAAAAAATCACTAGTTAACAATTCCCTGTTAGAGTTATTATTTTCTTACAATAAGCCCTAAATCATTGACAGGCTACATAATTAGACAAAATGTTCAGTTGGATATTCATGTTCATATCCATTGTAGTCGTAGTACAACCTTTCCCCCTTTGCTATATCTCTATTAGCAATTAATAGAACTCGGC